>NC_090246.1:28736771-28769271 GCF_037325665.1 Littorina saxatilis
GGACAGCCTTGAGAAAACGGCCGTACAATACGTGTATATCTTCTTTTATCGAGAAGGAGATTAACAGCGGTGGGGTTTCAGTCATGCTTTCTAACGCCAGCTTCAATTTCAGATAATGTTAGGAGATTTCAAATTGCAAGGGGGTGGGGGTATAGAGTGGGGGGGCGGGGGATTTTCTCTGAATCGTTTATAAGGAAGGAATGTTGTTTTTTAGACCCCAATCGTCAATGTTGAAGGTCCGGTATTAAAACTTGCCCAGTGTCTGACAAAATTAGACTCAGTTTAAAATTACCCTTGACAATTTGTGCGTGAGACAGACTGATTGCCGAACGGAAAATGGAATCACTCATGTGGCGCAGTGAAGTGTAGCCAAGTACCTGCTATGTCCTTCAGCAGAAGTGGCGGAGTGCCTGTCATCTGTTTCTCATTTAGTGGCCTCACAGTGGCCGAAGATTGGATTTGATGTGACTTTTAGTACACACTTGTGAGCGTGATCTGGTAATTTCCCTTCGCTTGCGTCTGACTTTCCCGTCTTAAGCTAACATACGAGAACAAACATAATATGCAAAATTGCAAGGATCGACCTCCTTGCATGAAAAGTCAACAACACTTTGTTATTTTCTCATTGTATAGAAACCTAAAATGTGACAGCAGCCCACAGGGTTATCTGTGTTCGTACACGCCGAAGTCTGTTCACTCGAAATCGTTCTGACAATTATGTTTTATGTTCAAAGATATGTTTAAATTCAAATTCCAACGACAAAAAAAAGAGAGATAGAGAGAGAGAGAGAGAGAGAGAGAGAGAGAGAGACAGACAGACAGACAGACAGACAGAGAGAGAGAGAGACAGACAGACAGACAGACAGAGAGACAGACAGACAGACAGACAGACAGACAGACAGACACAGACAGACACAGACAGAGAGAGACAGAATCAAATGTAAAGCGAACTGTTTAAACCTGTTGCGATAATTAATGTACAGTTCTGTAAAAATAAACTGTACTCTTAGTGCCCGACCCGACTCCCCAAACCTACGTCGCGGTTATCTGACGCTCTCTCTACGTCGTGCCTCTGCGTGCCTCCATTACAGAGAAATGGAAGGTGAAAATCTTTGTGTCAGTTTGACTCTTGATTTTAAACAAGTCGCGTAAGGCGAAAATACAACATTTAGTCAAGCTGTCGAACTCACAGAATGAAACTGAACGCTATGCAATTTTTCAGCAAGACCGTATACTCGTAGCATCGTCAGTCCACCGCTCATGGCAAAGGCACTGAAATTGACAAGAAGAGCGGGGTAGTAGTTGCGCTGAGAAGGATAGCACGCTTTTCTGTACCTCTCTTCGTTTTAACTTTCTGAGCGTGTTTTTAATCCAAACATATCATATCTATATGTTTTTGGAATCAGGAACCGACAAGGAATAAGATGAAAGTGTTTTTAAATTGATTTCGAAAATTTAATTTTGATCATAATTTTTGTAATTTTAATTTTCAGAGCTTGTTTTTAATCCAAATATAACATATTTATATGTTTTTTTAATCAGAAAATGATGAAGAATCAGATGAACGTAAACTTGAATCGTTTTATAAAAAAAATAGGCCTATTTTTTTTTACAATTTTCAGATTTTTAATGACCAAAGTCATTAATTAATTTTTAAGCCACAAAGCTGAAATGCAATACCGAAGTCCGGGCTGTAAAAGTTGTTTCAATTTGTTTCCATTTAAAACGTCCGCTACTGGCACCTCAGTCGGACCATACATAACACTCTGAGAAGTAACCAAAGTGTTTTCTTTTAAAGTAATTTGTAACTCTCCGCTCCGCACGCCAACCAAAACAATTCCTGGGAGACGCCTACATCGTTCGGAAAAAAAACCCACACAAAACTGTTCCGAGCCAGGACTGAACTAGAAAGGGTTTCCATGACCACGGACGTAGCTTTGTGCCGAGGCTGATCACGTGGTCAGGTTGACCAATGGCAACGCGACCCTTTTACGGCCTCTCTATTGTCCAATGTGTGTACTCTATGACCCCTTGAAAACTTCAGCGATTGGTGTGAAGTGTACTCTTTAGAGAGGATGAGTTCAGCGGTTAATTGCTTTTAACATACTTACCTGAACAGGTTATAGGCCATTATCTCGAGATGCCTTGCTTTCGGCAACAGTTCTTTGAATCCCTCCCTCCCTCTCTCCATCTTCTCTCTACCAGTCTGTTTCTCTCTTTGTTTCTCTCTCTTTTTCACACTTTTCAACCATTAACTATTCATATTCATTTGCATAATGTAGAGCAGTCCCTAATTGGGCGACAGTTGGCTGTTAAAAGGAAAACACATAAAACAAACCAAAAAAGAACACTTTTGTAAGCTTACTACATTACTTTTGAAAAAAAACATCATTGGGTTCATTTCGCGTCATTTTGCTTTCGTCAACAGGAAAGTTTTTGTAATGCCTCTCTCCACCTCCCCATATGCTCCCCTCCCCCATTTCTGTCTCTGTTTTTTACATTTAGTCAAGTTTTGACTAAATGTTTTAACGTAGAGGGGGAATCGAGACGAGGGTCGTGGTGTATGTGCGTGCGTGTGTGCGTGTGTGTGTGTGTCTGTGTGTGTGTGTAGAGCGATTCAGACTAAACTACTGGACCGATCTTTATGAAATTTGACATGAGAGTTCCTGGGTAGGAAATCCCCAGACCTTTTTTTCCATTTTTTTGATAAATGTCTTTTATGACGTCATATCCGGCTTTTCGTGAAAGTTGAGGCGGCACTGTCACGCTCTCATTTTTCAACCAAATTGGTTGAAATTTTGGTCAAGTAATCTTTGACAAAGCTCGGACTTCGGTATTGCATTTCAGCTTGGTGGCTTAAAAATTAATTGATGACTTTGGTCATTAAAAATCTGAAAATTGTAAAAAAAAATAAAAATTTATAAAACGATCCACATTTACGTTCATCTTATTCTCCATCACTTTCTGATTCCAAAAACATATAAATATGTTATATTTGGATTAAATAAAAGCTCTGAAAATTAAATATATAAAAATTATTATCAAAATTAAGTTGTCCAAATCAATGTAAAAACACTTTCACCTTATTCCTTGTCGGTTCCTGATTCCAAAAACATATAGATATGATATGTTTGGATTAAAAACACGCTCAGAAAGTTAAAACAAAGAGAGGTACAGAAAAGCGTGCTATCCTTCTTAGCGCAACTACTACCCCGCTCTTCTTGTCAATTTCACTGACTTTGCCATGAGCGGTGGACTGACGATGCTACGAGTATACGGTCTTGCTGAAAAATGGCATTGCGTTCAGTTTCATTCTGTGAGTTCGACAGCTACTTGACTAAATGTTGTATTTTCGCCTTACGCGACTTGTTTACATTTAGTCAAGTTTTGACTAAATGTTTTAACGTAGAGGGGGTAATCGAGACGAGGGTCGTGGTGTGTGTGTGTGTGTGTGTGTCTGTGTCTGAGTCTGTATGTGCGTGTGTGTGTGTAGAGCGATTCGGACCAAACTACTGGACCGATCTTTATGAAATTTGACATGAGAGTTCCTGGGTAGGAAATCCCTGGACATTTTTTGTTCATTTTTTTGATAAATGTCTTTGATGACGTCATATCCGGCTTTTCCTGAAAGTTGAGGCGGCACTGTCACGCCCTCAGTTTTGGTTGAAATTTTGGTCAAGTAATGTTTGACAAAGCCCGGACTTCGGTATTGCATTTCAGCTTGGTGGCTAAAAAATTAATTAATGACTTTGGTCATTAAAAATCTGAAAATTGTAAACAAAATATTTTTTTTATAAAACGATCCAAATTTACGTTCATCTTATTCTCCATCATGTTCTGATTCCAAAAACATATAAATATGTTATATTCGGATTAAATACAAGCTCTGAAAATTAAATATATAAAATTTATTATCAAAATTATATTTTCGAAATAAATTTAAAACACTTTCATCTTATTCCTTGTCGGTTCCTCATTCCAAAAACATATAGATATGATATGTTTGGATTAAAAACACGCTCAGAAAGTTAAAACGAAGAGAGGTACAGAAAAGCGTGCTATCCTTCTCAGCGCAACTACTACCCCGCTCTTCTTGTCAATTTCACTGCCTTTGCCGTGAGCGGTGGACTGACGATGCTACGAGTATACGGTCTTGCTGCGTTGCATTGCGTTCAGTTTCATTCTGTGAGTTCGACAGCTACTTGACTAAATATTGTATTTTCGCCTTACGCGACTTGTTTTTCTTCTCGTGTCCCTTTGCTTGTTTGTAAGTTAGTTTGTTGATTTTCTGTTTGTTTTAATTACTGTTGATGAATTGTACGCTCTTAATATATGTTTTACGCGCAAAGTAAACATTTATTGCCGGCGTAAAATTGAAAATATTGATTACGCCTTCCTAGGCAAACCTGAGGTGGTGATCCAAATCATTGATACGTATTGGAAGGACTTCATTTACAAATAAAGAAATAAATAAGCCGTTTTAGTGATTTTTCCCCGGCGACATCCACCTTTCGAAGCCCAAGAGACATTCGCAGTGATGTAATTTGGAAACATCTGAAATAACTAACTGTAAAATGCTCCGTTACCGTTGCCGATTATTTCTTTTCATACAAACAGGATTTCACCTTCTGGCGATAATCTCTTTTGCGTTTGATTCTTGATTCTTTAAATTAATTTTTTCAGTGCTATTTAGTTGTAATCCATTACCCAAGCAGATGAAACCCGTGTGAATAACTGAACACTTAGACACTGATGTTCAGATGGTACGTGTGTGGTTACATAATTACAATAACCAAAATTGCAACCCGAACTGTCCAGTGAAGTGCTTTTCCAAGTTGCATGTGAGTGTGTGATTGTGTCTGTTCGGAGCGCTTCTAAGAAATTGTAAAAGTTTATGCGTAAGCATTTGCGATTTTCCGGTCTTGTACTTTTTCGTCAGTTTTCAGCAAACTCAGTTATATCATGTCACATTAGTGTGTGTTTCTCTTTTCTTTTCTTTTTTCGTGTGTGTGTGTGTGTGTGTGTGTGTGTAGTTAGTTGTGTTTTTTTTCAAAGATTTGTTTTTAGCCAAGTTGATAGAGCGCTTGGGCGACTTACTTAAAAAACAAAAACAAAACTTCCCTTTTTTTTCCAACTAAGATCCTTTATACTCGTTTTAGGAATGGGTATGCTAAGTACATTTTTCTTGGCGAATTGTTGTGTTAGCTAAGCAACATTACGTGAATCGTTAAAACATGTGGGTTTTGTTTTTTAAAGTATTCCCCGCTTAACGAATTAAGATTTCTATGCAAAACAACGTGTGTTAACCCCATGTACAAAAACAGTACATGTAGTACATGCTTGAAAGTGCAGAGTGCTGTTGCGTCCAAAGAATTGAGTATTTCAGTAATTATGTCGACTGGTGATAAACACACATACAAACACGCGCACGCATTAACAAATCATAGAGAAACAAGCAAACAATTCGCAGAACAAACGTATATTAATGTGTGTGCATGCGTGAACGCGTGCATTCGTTTGCTTGACTAACTGACAATGTCAATCACGCTTTTAGAAGAGAACCGCTGATTTCAAAGTGGTATGGCTTTTACGCGGTCTTATGAGCCTTCTGTAAGACGGGCAGCGTTCGGCCTGTAACAAAACAGACCATCCAATAAACACCAGCGAAGATTTCATTGACGCGGCGGTCAAGTGTTTTGAGTATAGTGGGCGGAGCGTTGGGTTTATCACATGACCATTTGGGCCAATGGATGAATGTATTTAGTATGTGCGCTACTTTACTGGCGGACCACGAAGCTCGAAGAAGGTGTCAACTTGATTTCTTCATGCAATAAATCGTTGGCAGAAAAAAATGTTGCCCTTGGTGGAACGGGAGCCGCTCAGAAGAGGCGTGATAGAACTTGTGCGCGGTTCATGCATACACAACAATCATTTTTCTTTCAAGGTTTTATTTAACACTATGTGTTCGTAAAAACCGTTGCTCAACAACAAAAATAAATTAATTAATATTTTTCATCCTATACATGCCGCTACAGAAGCACACAGGGAGAGGTAGACGCGGCGAGTCGTGTCGTCTGTGAGGTAACGATCGTGTCAAATCATAGTATCTGTTAACGACGCGCCGAACCAAGGTCAGGGGGTGGAGACAGGGGTAAAGAAGAAAAAATATGTGTATTCAGATTCATTCTTCTTTCAGTTGATCAGCTTACTTGACTTCTATTTCCCGAAAGTTTTTTTTGTTTTGTGCGCAAAATTATCGATTGTTGTCGTTGTGGTATAGTTGGTTGTCGATATTTTTTCTTCTCAACATCACTGGCTTGATTTGTTTAATGATATATGTAGCAGGCAGCACACGTCTGTTTCAGAAATCGTTTGAACGTCTGAATTCTGTTATGATACAACAATATAGATGATATACAACTTTTACATGAGAGAAGAAAGTCAAAAATTATCTACCTAGAACATGTTGTCTTGTTAAGTTAGCATGCGTATTTTGTGTTCTATGCTATTCCTACTCATGCAGATGTCGAGTGCATTTGAGGTAGAAAAATAACAACAACCGGCAGTTTTGTCGCGACATTTCTCGCAATAATGTTTTGGTAAAGTTTACTTCCTCGTCCGGATTTTCATATGTAATTTTCCATGATGTTCGACCTGCAGCCGACTGCGAATTACTCTTAAATGTTTTGAAAGTTGCAACGCAAGTAAGCGTTTCTATCTTTCCATGAACTTTTGTTGTTGTAGTATATCATTATGACATATCTGGGCCCCGGCCGAGATTCGAACCCGCGACCCTAGGATCACAAGTCCACAACCTGAGCTACCCGGGCTCCCTTGAAGCCAATCGGTGTGTTTGAATCTTTAGTCCGATCGTGCAATCAAACCTGTCCAATGAAAGCTTGTCCACCACTTTGTCTATAACGACCACACGAAATATATATATATATATATATATATTTTTTAACATATTGTAAAGTTTTGACTAAATGTTTTAACTTAGATGGGGAATCGTGACTAGGGTTGTGGTGTAGGGCCTACGTAGTACGTGTCTGTGGGTCTGTGGGTCTGTGTGTATGTATGTGTAGAGCCATTCAGAGAAAACTACTGGACTATTGGAGGATACGTTTCTTTGATGACGTAATATCTGGCATTTTGTACAAGTTTTGGTGGCACTGTCACACCCTCATTTTTGGATTCATTTGATTAAAATTCTGTAAAAGTAACTTTCGACAAAATCCGGACAACAGGATTGCATTTCAGGATTAAAGCTTGCAAATTATTTTTTGAGTTTGGCCATTAAAAGTCAGAAAATTGTATTTAAAAATAAAATGTGATGAATCGATCCAAAAAGATGTAATCTTATTCTTGATCATTTTCTGATTCCATAAACAAATCTATGTGTATCGATTGAACACTGGATTTCCCTTCTTTGAGCTATGTGACGTCAGAGGCCGACAAAACGTCTGTTTAGGCGGCCAGCCGAGACTACAAAATAGTGCATGTTTGTGTGCGTTCAATCATAAAAACTACAAGAAATTCTACCCAGATACATACATTTTATTTGTATTTTTTTACCAAAATATGACAATTTACACATATCTCGACAGTCGTTCACCTCGACCGCTAGCGCGGTCTCGGAGGAACACTGACTGTTTCGATCTGTGTAAAATGTCCTATTTTGGTCAAAAATACATACAACGTTTAATGTCCTGTTTGGATTAAAACAAGCTCGAAAAAAAATACAATAGAACAAGTCGCGTAAGGCGAAAATACAATATTTAGTCAAGTAGCTGTCAAACTCACAGAACACGTGGAATTGACAAGAAGAGCGGGGTATTCGTTGCGCTGAGAAGGATAGCACGCTTTTCTGTACCTCTCTTTGTTTTAACTTTCTGAGCGTGTTTTTAATCCAAACATATCATATCTATATATTTTTGGAATCAGGAACCGACAAGGAATAAGATGAAAGTGTTTTTAAATTGATTTCGAAAAAAAAAATTGATAATAATTTTTATATATTTAATTTTCAGAGCTTGTTTTTAATCCGAATATAACATATTTATATGTTTTTGGAATCAGCAAATGATGGAGAATAAGATAAACGTAAATTTGGATCGTTTTATAAATTTTTATTTTTTTTTACAATTTTCAGATTTTTAATGACCAAAGTCATTAATTAATTTTGAAGCCACCAAGCTGAAATGCAATACCGAACCCCGGGCTTCGTTGAAGAGTACTTGACCAAAATTTCAACCAATTTGGTTGAAAAATGAGGGCGTGACAGTGCCGCCTCAACTTTCACGAAAAGCCGGATATGACGTCATCAAAGACATTTATCAAAAAAATGAAAAAAATGTTCGGGGATTTCATACCCAGGAACTCTCATGTCAAATTTCATAAAGATCGGTCCAGTAGTTTAGTCTGAATCGCTCTACACACACACACACACACACGCACGCACGCACGCACACACATACGCACATACACCACGACCCTCGTTTCGATTCCCCCTCGATGTTAAAATATTTAGTCAAAACTTGACTAAATATAAAAAGCACAATTTCATAAGAAGCGCTTTACACTACTGCGCTATACTGGCTTTCTGTGGCGTGAACGCGATAGCGGTCGCCGTCAGGTATGAAATCGACACAGGTATTGAGTTTTGTCTTCGTATTGTCTTTCATAATGTGAGTTCGAAGGAATGACTGAATGTATTAATTTCGTCTACGCGACATGTTTTAAGATATTGCTTACTTGTCAACTGCGATCACATGTCTAAACGGACTGCGGCTGCCAGTTTCGGCCCAAACTAACGTTCACAACCTGTCTTTCACAACCTTTAAAATCATGTTTGTTTTAAATTTATTTTTTTTAATTACATTGTACTATCTCTACATCACCAATACATAAAATTCATACACTACCATCTCGCTATACCGACTGCTAAACGTATCAGACGGACGGGACGGCTCTCAGTTAGCCGAATGCAATCACGTTGTCTTCTGCGCTTGAGTGCACCCCATACACACCTCTTGACATACTCTTGACATACTCTTGAAAGCGATAAGACACCACCCGAGTAGCCAACGGCGGCTTTCTTTAATTGCGATAACAACTCGGGTAGACAGTTTCAAACTGTCGTTAAAGACAGGTCCAACTACACTTACTTTTAAGATGTTACATTATGGAGGTCAAAATGGCCAATTTTCTGTAGTTTTTTTTTGGAACAATCTATCCTGTTATTGTATTAAAAAAAGAAGCTTTAATTTTTCGGCACTATATTTGATTATGATGGACTCAGTGGAACTCATTCTGATAAGCATCGCTCCACGGCTATTGCCAGTTGTCTCTCTGACCGGACGCTACAGTCCTACGCGAATCTATATAAAAAAAAAAAAAAGAATACAGAGTTATCTCCCATATGTTTTTCGCGAGCACTGATCTAAATTTGAGATCAGTGTTCGCGAGACGAAAATGATTGCAGATTGGCCGACTTCGACAGTGATCTCCGTTCTGTTCTTCACAGTTATGATAAAGACATCGTTCTAAGGTCAAAACAAGTCGAAATTTTGGGACTGCTGCCGGAAGGAGACCGTAATATATGGTTTCATCTCTGTCAACTGGTTACAGAAAAAATCGTCTGCTCCGGTGAGCGCCGAAACCAAACGGTTGATTATCACGTGACACTTTTGTCATATTTAGAATTGTTTGCACAGTAAATACAGCCGCGAAAAATAGCTCGCTTGAAACTGTCTTACATTTCAATTCCTTCGTAATTTTAAAATGACAAAACACCATGAAAAATCATTATCGACGATCGCGAATCTGCTTATATCAATAATACATTACAAAAAACTCTAAATATGCACACACACACACACAAATCGGTTTCCTTGCCAGACAAGGAATCTCAAGGCATCCTGTCAGGGAGAGAATGACCTGAACTCCTTTTGACCTGAGTTCAAGATGAGTGGAACTGTCCTAACATTCTCAGAGAATTATTTTCAAAGTTTATGTTTGTTTTAAACATTAATATGTGAAAACAGAATTAAGGTAGGTGATCAGCGATGCTGTCAAAACTACTCACATTACGTCATATATGGCTGGTTTTTAGTGTTGATATTTTTGTTTCGAGCGACAGATTGACTGATTTGTTTCATATCGCTTAACCGGTATTTATTGTGGGTTTTTTTAAACATTTTTTATTAGGTGTTTTTTGTGTTTGTTGTTGTTGTTGTTGTAAGCACGCTGCTGGATTACACACACACACATACACACACGGCTGAGTCTGCAGGTGACCCGTCTGCAGTTTTACTAGATATTGCTCGTCGTCGGCGTGTGCTCTTTCAGTAGATATTTTTGTCTTTCTTTGCATCCACATTGTGACACAGTGAAGCCGTCCACGCTGGGTGGTGGGGGTGGTTTGGACTCGATAGATAAAATATTACGATTTTTAGCATAAAGAAAACAAATCCGAATTTTTGAGCGATGGGACAATAAAATAATGAAAAGAATTAAATAAATCTAATTGATCCCTTGACTTTGGGGTAGCGCAACTCTGTTGCTACTAGCTTTCTTCTGGGAGAATGCGACCCGAATTTCCCAGCGACGGGAAAATACATTAATGACAAAAACATCTTATAGATCCCTTGACTTCGGGGTATCGCGACTTTGTTGCTGCTAGCTTTTCTCTGCGAGGAAGCGCCCGAATTTCCCAGCGATGGGACAATAAAGTAATGAGAGAGAAAAAATCTAATATATCCCTTGACTTTGGGGTAGTGCGACTCGGTTGCTGATAGCTTTTCACTGGGAGGAAGCGACCCGAATTTCCCAGCGAATAGACAATAAAGTAATGAAAAACAACAATCTAATATATCCCTTGACTTTGAGGTAGCGTGTCTCTGTTGCTGCTAGCTTTCCACAGGGAGGAAACGCCCCGAATTTCCCAGTGATTGGACAATGAAGTAAAGAAGAAACAAGTCGCGTAAGGCGAATATACAATATTTAGTCAAGTAGCTGTCGAACTCACAGAATGAAACTGAACGCAATGCCATTTTTCAGCAAGACCGTATACTCGTAGCATCGTCAGTCCACCGCTCATGGCAAAGGCAGTGAAATTGACAAGAAGAGCGGGGTAGTAGTTGCGCTAAGAAGGATAGCACGCTTTTCTGTACCTCTCTTTGTTTTAACTTTCTGAGCGTGTTTTTAATCCAAACATATCATATCTATATGTTTTTGGAATCAGGAACCGACAAGGAATAAGATGAAAGTGTTTTTAAATTGATTTGGACAATTTAATTTTGATAATAATTTTTATATATTTAATTTTCAGAGCTTGTTTTTAATCCGAATATAACATATTTATATGTTTTTGGAATCAGCAAATGATGGAAAATAAGATAAACGTAAATTTGGATCGTTTTATAAATTTTTATTTTTTTTTACAATTTTCCGATTTTTAATGACCAAAGTCATTAATTGATTTTTAAGCCACCAAGCTGAAATGCAATACCGAAGTCCGGGCTTTGTCGAAGATTACTTGACCAAAATTTGAACCAATTTGGTTGAAAAATGAGGGCGTGACAGTGCCGCCTCAACTTTCACGAAAAGCCGGATATGACGTCATCAAAGACATTTATCAAAAAAATGAAAAAAAGGTCTGGGGATTTCATACCCAGGAACTCTCATGTCAAATTTCATAAAGATCGGTCCAGTAGTTTAGTCTGAATCGCTCTACACACACACACACACACACGCACGCACGCACATACACCACGACCCTCGTTTCGATTCCCCCTCGATGTTAAAATATTTAGTCAAAACTTGACTAAATATAAAAACATCTGATAGATCCCCTGATTTGGAGGAAGCGCGACTTTGTTCCTGCTAGCCTTCCATTGGGGGGGAATTGACCCGAATATCCCAGCGATGGGACAAAAAAGTAATGAAATAAGAATCAAAACATTTAATAGATCCCTTGACTTAATTTGGAGATGACAAGAAAATATCGGGCGTATTTACGTGATTTGTAAACCGCGGGGCGATTGTTTTACATTTTTACGAATCACGGGTTAACACGCTCGCATATTACGTCTTCTATGCTATTCCTTCTGATTCTTTCTTTATTTGGTGTTTAACGTCGTTTTCAACCACGAAGGTTATATCGCGACGGGATTCCTTCTGATGCAGGTGTCGATCGCATTTACGATCAAAAACAGGAGTTTTTGCGTCAATTACTAAGGGCATTATGCCAAAAAGCGCTGTATGTCAGCAAGGACTTGTTAGTTTGCTTTGAAACTTTCCGAATATTTTGCCTACATACTACATGTAAGCTACTACGGGTAGTACATAGACAAATTGAACGAAATGACATAGGAATTAATGCCTTAATTTGGGTGCGTAATTTGTCGCAATAATTTGTTGCCGAAGGATTTTAATAGATATGCGCGGAGCGGAATGTATATGGCCTTTCTGATTCCTTATTGAAAACATTTAATAGATCCCTTGACTTTGGAGATGACAAGAAAATATCCGGCGCATTTACGTGATTTGTAAATCGCGGGGCGATTGTTTTACATTTTTACAAATCACGGATTCACACGCTCGCATATTTTGTGTTCTATGCTATTCCTTCTGATGCAGGTGTCGATCGTATGTGCGGTCAAAAACGGGAGTTTTTTGCGTTAATTACGAGGGGCATTATGCGAAAAAGCGCTGTATGTCAGCAAGGACTTGTTAGTTTGCTTTGAAACTTTCCGACTATTTTGACTACATACTACATGTACTACGGGTAGTAGCATAGACAAATTGAACAAAATGACATGGGAATTAATGCCTTAATTCGGGTGCGTAATTTGTCGCAATACTTTGTTGGTGAAGTTTGTTTAATTCAACTGGTAAAAGTAGCACAAATGGTAAACATTATTTAGTGTGTGTTATTCATGTGTTATTTTTGTAAAAGAGTAATTCATTCAGTGTTCACAACAGGTGTTTTAAAAATGTGTTTAAAAGTGGAATGTTTACAGTATATACAACAACTTATTCGGAACGATAACCTCGATAAGATCAAACGAATTATGTATTGTTTGCTTGTCATGTGGGTAATCCTTACACGTAACAAACAACAAACAAACCACAAGGTAGTCCACATCGTATGGCCCAGAGAGGTAATAAAAGCTCGGAAAAAATCAGACACTCAGCGAGCTACTTCTGTTCTCCGACAGGGCCTATTTCTCCCACATGAAAGTTAGCTGCAACAGAGTCGCGCTACCCCAAAGTCAAGGAATATATTAGATTTTTCTCTCTCATTACTTTATTGTCCCATCCCAAGGTAGTCCACATCTTATGGCCCAGAGAGGTAATAAAATCTCGGGAAAAAAATCAGACAGTCAGCGAGCTACTTCTGTTCCCTGACATATGGCCCATCATGGCCTATTGCCTATTTTCGCGGATAGGTGTGATATTGTGAGAGACGGACTGAATGACACTTGACTTAAAGTGTGAAGCGACTAGAACACCAAAAGCGTTTCTGCGTCAAGACAGGCCTTCGCACTTAGGCTGTGTCTGTGACGAGCTGGAAACATAAGTTAAATCAAAGCGTGAAATGTGTTCGATGTATTTTTGATTTCTTCAACATTAATTTTGTTTAAATTGCAGTTTCGGTATAACCGTGGTCCCTCTTATATACTGATAATGGTAATAGTAATCATAAACAAGTCGCGTAAGGCGAAAATACAATATTTAGTCAAGTAGCTGTCGAACTCACAGAATGAAACTAAACGCAATGCCATTTTTCAGCAAGACCGTATACTCGTAGCATCGTCAGTCCACCGCTCATGGCAAAGGCAGTGAAATTGACAAGAAGAGCGGGGTAGTAGTTGCGCTAAGAAAGATAGCACGCTTTTCTGTACCTCTCTTTGTTTTAACTTTCTGAGCGTGTTTTTAATCCAAACATATCATATCTATATGTTTTTGGAATCAGGAACCGACAAGGAATAAGATGAAAGTATTTTTAATTTGATTTGGACAATTTAATTTTGATAATAATTTTTATATATTTATTTTTCAGAGCTTGTTTTTAATCCGAATATAACATATTTATATGTTTTTGGAATCAGCAAATGATGGAGAATAAGATGAACGTTAATTTGGATCGTTTTATACATTTTTATTTTTTTTTACAATTTTCCGATTTTTAATGACCAAAGTCATTAATTAATTTTTAAGCCACCAAGCTGAAATGCAATACCGAAGTCCGGGCTTGGTCGAAGATTACTTGACCAAAATGTCAACCAATTTGGTTGAAAAATGAGGGCGTGACAGTGCCGCCTCAACTTTCACAAAAAGCCGGATATGACGTCATCAGAGACATTTATCAAAAAAATGAAAAAAACGTTCGGGGATTTCATACCCAGGAACTCTCATGTCAAATTTCATAAAGATCGGTCCAGTAGTTTAGTCTGAATCGCTCTACACACACACACACATGCACACACGCACATACACCACGACCCTCGTTTCGATTCCCCCTCGATGTTAAAATATTTAGTCAAAACTTGACTAAATATAAAAATATAAAACAATAATAAAGTTTTGTTATGTATTGCAAATCCTGACATGGTTCTGGGCGTTTCACAAAATTAATGTGTTAACAAAATTACAAAGCAATGTACATAATGAACATTTTAAAACAAAACCATTTTCTCCCTATAAAAATCAACTAGTACTGTGGCATCAGCATTAACAGGGAAAACAAATCTGAAAATTATTAAAAGCACAATCACCTACAAGATGCACATTATAATACATTATTTATCCAGAATCTATCATAATATTGATTGTTTGTTATTATGTGTTTGCGGCTGCCAGTTTCGGTCAAACTAACGTTCACAACCTGTCTTTCACAACCTTTAAACTCATGTTTGTTTTGAATTTATTTTTTTTAATGACATTGTACTATCTCTACATCACCAATAAATAAAATTCATACACTACCATCTCGTTATACCGACTGCTAAACGTACCAGCCGGGCGGGACGGCTCTGAGTTAGCCGAATGCAATCACGTTGTCTTCTGCGCTTGAGCGCACCCCATACACACCTCTTGACATACTCTTGAAAGCGATAAGACACCACCCGAGTAGCCAACGGCGGCTTTCTTTAATTGCGATAACAACTCGTTTCAAACTGTCGTTAAAGACAGGTCCAACTACACTTACTTGTAAGATGTTACATTATGGAGGTCAAAATGGCCAATTTTCTGTAGTTTTCGGGGGAGAAATCTATCCTGTTACTGTATTAAAAAAGAAGCTTAAATTTGTCAGCACATTATTTTATTTTAGTACCAGTTCAGTGCCTCATATGGCTTTTTGACCAATCAGGACGGATTCTAGGTGACCCTCTAAATGTTATAACGTTCAAGCAGGGACCCTTTTTGTTTATCAAGCAAAACATTGACAAGACAAAGTACAAATTTAAATCAACAATACCAACGTGATTTATTCTAAAGAATGACACTTCAAATGCTGCGAGATAATACTCTCTTTATCTAAAAAAAAAAAGTACAGAAAAGCTAGTTTTGTCGGTGGGTGCTTCACGGAATAGCAAAGCACCGCCCATCCTCTGAGTGTGCAATGCCGACCCGCTCACTTGGAATCTAAATGATCAAAGTTCGAAAAAATCTAGTGAAATTGCGTCACTCGCTTTACGTCAAATGTATCTTTACAGCATTTCCCATCGTCTGGAGTCGGTTCTAAATCTCTCTCTCTCTCTCTCTCTCTCTCTCTCTCTCTCTCTCTCTCTCTCTCTCTCTCTCTCTCTCTCTCTCCCCCTCTCTCTCTCTCTCCCTCTCTCCCTCTCTCTCCCCCTCTCTCTTTTTCTCTCTCTCCCCTCTATCTCACTATTCTCTTTCTTTCTCTCTTTCTATCATCATCATCATCATCATCATCATCATCATCATCATCATCATCATCATCAGCAGCATCATCATCATCATCATCATCATCATCATCATCATCATTTTTCTTTTCTTTTCTTGCTCCTCTTACAGTATCACGGTAAATGTTCCCAAATAGATCCTAGTTACCTCAGAGGACGTTAATCCCCAAAGTCAGCCAGTCAGTCAGTCATTAAAGGCAAAAGCGAGGTAACGCACAACTGGGTCCGACCAGTAAAGCCGTCGCTGCCTGTGTGACAACCACCATAAAAATCTACCACAGCGGGAAACTTTCAAGTTAAGTATTTTCAACCATCATGTGCCCGCATTCAACTTTACAATCAAAGGATGTCTGTTGAGATAATCGAATGGATCAAAACTTTGAAACCTGCCCGCATATTCTAAGCCGACTAACACATAATTGTTAAGGACATCATAAAATGGTTCTCGGTGAAAACTTGACCGAGGGCCATTTTACGACGTCCTTGACTCGAGTGTGTGACGTATACTCTTATGCTCTGCTTCTTGGGCAAGGTAAAGAACACCGAAAATATTTCAATGCCGTTCTCGAGCTACGCTGACTTTTACAAAGGGTACAGCTGACACGGCTTACGTAATCTGGTTTCCTGGTCATTTGTGTGAAAAATCTGTCCGACAAAGAAGAAGAAGAAGAAGTGCGCGCAGAGAGAGAGAGAGAGAGAGAGAGAGAGAGAGAGAGACAGAGACAGAGACAGAGACAGAGACAGAGACAGACAGACAGACAGACAGACAGACAGACAGACAGACAGACAGACAGACAGACAGACAGACAGACTTTCCGCACTCGTTAAAATGTCAGTCGATACTGGAATGAATGTTGAAACATTGTAAACCTAAAAAAAAAAAAAATAATAATATTAAAATTAAACATTCATACGAGTTACTATCTGTGACAAGAACGCATAAGAAGTATAGCAACTAAATATTAATCCGCTTACCCATTGCTCCTCTTTGCACCTCGGCCTGTGAGTCGTCCTTTTCCTGAGTACTTGCACACAAGTTTTGCGTATGCATACTTCAGTTCGTCTGGAAAGGGCTGTTTTGAATTCTTGTTCGCAAGTTGAACAGCACGACTGTATTTGACCACGTACACCAAATCGTTCTTTCTGGAAAAGTCTGCCAGCCGTTCAGTAAGATCATTCCAACTTCTGAATGTTTTCCCCAACTGTCATTTGTGCCATTTCTCAGCGATTGATCAACGGTGTGGTTATTATGGATGTAGTAAGTGTCGAATTGTGAGAATGCACAGTTCTGTCCGCCAAGTGGTTTTAAACACTGCGCGTATTTGCACCAAGTAATAACGTGTCACATCAAAATAGTTCTTTACCTGTCAGATAGTTTAGCGCCAAAAACATGAACCAATGATAGCCCATGGATTAGTAAGTCATATGATGTTGGGGCGGGGCCAATGAACTAATGTCAACACAGTAAGTATCAACCAATGTTTGGCTCCGCCCCCACATCACGTGGACTGGGTGGCCGAGTGGTAACGCACTTGCGCTCGGAAGCGAGAGGTTGCGAGTTCGACCCTGGGTCAGGGCGTTAGCAATTTTCTCCCCCCTTTCCTAACCTAGGTGGTGGGTTCAAGTGCTAGTCTTTCGGATGAGACGAAAAACCGAGGTCCCTTCGTGTACACTACATTGGGGTGTGCACGTTAAAGATCCCACGATTGACAAAAGGGTCTTTCCTGGCAAAATTGTATAGGCATAGATAAAACAATGTCCACCAAAATACCCGTGTGACTTGGAATAATAGGCCGTGAAAAGTAGGATATGCGCCGAAATGGCTGCGATCTGCTGGTCGATGTGAATGCATGATGTATTGTGTAAAAAATTCCATCTCACACGGCATAAATAGATTCCTGCGCCTTGAGTCCGAGTCTGGAGATACGCGCGCGATAGAAGACTTCATATATATAATCACGTGACCCATAAACCCATCGCCTGTAATTAGATCATACTATTACCGCTTCAGTTCTGAGACATCCTGCTTGCTGCGCTGGCGCGCGCGCAGAGAAAAAAATTCCCTCTTTATCTTCGCTTCTGATGCTCATCCTATTGTTGTTGGCACTCGGGTTTGTTTGTTTGTTTGCTTAACGCCCAGCCGACCACGAAGGGCCATATCAGGGCGGTGCTGCTTTGACATATAACGTGCGCCACACACAAGACAGAAGTCGCAGCACAGGCTTCATGTCTCACCCAGTCACATTATTCTGACACCTGACCAACCAGTCCTAGCACTAACCCCATAATGCCAGACGCCAGGCGGAGCAGCCACTAGATTGCCAATTTTAAAGTCTTAGGTATGACCCGGCCGGGGTTCGAACCCACGACCTCCCGATCACGGGGCGGACGCCTTACCACGAGGATTGGAACTCGGGTAACAGGGAGCGAAGGGCAGTGCCCCACCTAGTGATCGAGTGCCACAACCCAGACTTTTCCCTTAATATATACATAGGTTTTAAACTCCTGCTTCCGGATTATACAAAACACATTAAAACATGTATTAAACAATGGCGACTGGACGTGAGAGGGAACAATAAAGAGACCAAAAAGCAATGTACTCACGTTAAAATGACGAACACGGAACGAATAACAGCGACGTTTCGACCTAAGGGTCTTCTTCAGGCACAAAAACACAAAAATACACACACAAAAAAGAAGAAGAAAGACGATAGAACAAATGAAGAGAAGAATAACTGACAAAACAACTGCACTGCACAAACCAACAAATGACAAAGACACAACACTTCGAATTAACCTAAAATAAATCTCATAACAAAATAATTGTAATCATTTTTTTTTTTACAGGAATGTATATGTTTCTGTGTTTGTTTTTGTTTTAATACAAAAAAAACCGTGATCAAATAATCAGAACTCTTTCAAAATATTCTGAATAAAATATATTAAATGCAATAACTTTTTTTTTTTTAATTCAAATAAATGTTTTAGTTTGACTGCATTTGAATAGAAACTGAATTCTGATGAAAGCAGTTACTGTAAAGTCATTTGAAGTCACATGATAAAAATCACATGGTTTAGTTGAGCAGACCAAAAAGTGCAGAGCTAAAATATGTGTATGAATCTGTGTGAAAATCCAGTCCGTTTGTCCACAGGGATGCTAGGAAGCAGTCAAATGGGGTCGCTCAATCTGCTCAAATCCAGTCAAATGGGGTCGCACGGGCCGACAAATGGGGACGTCCCCGTTTGTCGGAAGCGTCCCCATTTGACTGCTCTCCAGTGACAATCGTCCCCATTTGTCGGTAAAACCACCTACACACACACACACACACACACACACACACACACACACACACACACAGTGACACACACACACACACGTGCTTCCTCTCCCACGTACGTCACAACCCCCGTCTGCATTTCCAAGTCTAGTTGAAAGTAGTTATTACTGTTGGCGCTAGTATGACGTAAAAGTATGTTGCCAAATGAGTTGAGCAAATTATTTGTAACAAGGGGATTAATATTTTGTAAGGGGTATAATAATGTCTTGCAAAATGTGTTAGGGGAGTAAAAATTTTCCTACGAAATTTTTACTCGGTAGTACACCTGTCATGGGGAGTAATTTCCTCGTACTACGGGGGAGTAATTTTTCGTGAAGGGGAGTAACAATTTCGTACGAAATGTTTACTCGGGAGTACACCTGTCGTGGGGAGTAATTTCCTCGTGCTACGGGGAAGGTTATTGTTTCGTGAAGGGGAGTAAACATTTCGTACGAAATGTTTACTCGGGAGTACACCTGTCGTTGGGAGTAATTTTCTCGTGTTAGGGGGGAGTAATTTTTTCGTAAGGGGAGTAACATTTTCGTACGAAATCTTTACTCGGGAGTAACAATTTCGTGGGAGTAATTTTCTCGTGTTACACCGGGGTAAAAAAAACCTCATCAGTCAGAGCACCATTAAAAGCTTCTAGCTTGTAGTTGATTCACAAAATGTATATTGTCTATTGGAGAAATGGATTATTTCAGTATGGTTACTTTTGGCAGGAGCGAGAGAGAGAGAGAGAGAGAGAGAGAGAGAGAGAGAGAGAGAGAGAGAGAGAGAGAGAGAGAGAGAGAGAGAGAGAGAGAGAGATCAGATCAAATCAAATCAAATCAAATCAAATTTTATTTTACGAGGGTTGTGGCACAAGCAATATAAACGAGCTTCTTTTCAACCAGCCCTCGCCCAAAGAGGGACTACTCTAATCTTATATACATATATATATAAACGTAAAACAATTACAAAGGATAAACATAAAAGTAAAAAAAGTAAAAATAAAAAGACAGAAAAACTATATATATCTATATATATATATATATATATATGTATAGGTTACAACACGAGTGGTTTTTTATATGGCTTGTATTTCAGTCAAGACCCAGCGGATGAATATCATCGGGAGACACGAGCCTCTGAGAGAGAGAGAGAGAGAGAGAGAGAGAGAGAGAGAGAGAGAGAGAGAGAGAGAGAGAGAGAGAGAGAGAGAGAGAGAGAGAGAGAGAGAGAGAGAGAGAGAGAGAGAGAGAGAGAGAGAGAGAGGGAGTGAGGGACTGAATGACAGATATCCCGATAGAGACAGGTAGGCTACACTGGGAATCAGACTGACATACAGACAGACAGACAGACAGACAGACAGACAGAATGAATACAAACAGAGAGAAGACACAATGCCCATTTACTTATCACAAACCTCCATACGGTATTTACTGTGCGCTCCGCATAACATAACAACAAAAACTCAGTGCAACATCGCCCATTTTGTGACAATGGTTATTAAGGCTACACACATGATTGTGGCACAACAAATATGATTTGACTATCAGTAACAGTAACGATCTCGACTCTTCGTTTAACTGACAAAAAACAAAACAAAACAACAACAACAACAACAACAACAACAACAACAACAACAACAACAACAACAACAACAACAACAACAACAACAACAACAACAACAACAACAACAACAACAACAACAACCACTCTTTAATTTACCAGACTGGGTGGCCGAGTGGTAACGCACTTGCGCTCGGAAGCGAGAGGTTGCGTGTTCAGGCCGCATTTTTCTCCCCCCTTTCCTAACCTAGGTGGTGGGTTCAAGTGCTAGTCTTTCGGATGAAACGAAAAACCGAGGTCCCTTCGTGTACACTACATTGGGGTGTGCACGTTAAAGATCCCACGATTGACAAAAGGGTCTTTCCTGGCAAAATTGTATAGGCATAGATAAAAATGTCCATCAAATACCCGTGGGACTTGGAATAAAGTAAACAAAATTCCATCTCACACGGCATTAAGTCTCAGGAAACATGAATACACGCATGCAGGAAAAAAAATATGGGTAGCGCCGTATGTATGGCAGCTCGCTTTCCCCGGGGAGAAAGCAGCCCGAATTTCCATGAGGGTAACCTCACTGGACTATAAATCTTATCCAATCCAAAATAACAAAGACCGGTTGCAGAAACGCCAAGCAAAAAACAATGATCCTTGTTCTCTTTTGAGACTATCATTGCAACTTGAAAAGTAACAGAAACTACCATGACTCTTTTTTTCACAAACAAGCAAAACAAACAAACTCACTAACCGAAAGGGAAAAAAAATAATAAAACACTCGTCACTTTGAAAAAAGCCACAAGAGAACGCCACCAACAGCAGCACCAAGTAAACCCAGGGTCCATGTCCCACCCCAATCGTCTCCAGGATTGGGAACGTTCCGGTTAAAGTGTATGGGCCTGCTTCCCGTCGCTCTATTCCCAGCTTCCCATAAACCGTAATCGCTATCCCTTGTCGACGTGTTCTCGCTGTACGTCTGGTTGCGTGTCGTGTACTGAGTGGAACGTTGAGAATACGTCGCAGGAGGTCCACGAGATCGTGTCGCTGAAACTGGAACCCTGAGTTCATCGTCTTCGTCGTATGTTCCGTACGGATCGCACGTGCTCGGGACTCTCAACGCTCTCCATTCGAAGTCATTTAGGTAGATGGGTCCTTCATGGACGAGAATGTCTCTGTTACGTCTCGACACATGCTGCACTTCGTTCCGAGGGATTTTCACTTCTATCGCCCAGTTCACCTTTCCGTTCTGTATGTAGAACTTTCCGTGTTTCGTCCAATTGTTTTGGGCGATTTTCTGTTTGCCCATCGACGGTGGGAGCGATGTGCCGTAGGTACCTGTAGATTGTACATTCTATCATGAAATGAGCTCAAGTTTGCGTACATGCAAAAAAGACTATGTTACTCGTCAAAAAAGACTAGGCATACGCGTTTCGGAGTAGATGTTTGTGATGAGGCTGTTTATGTTAAAACCAACCATAATACGAGAAACCCCGTTCATCATCCCCAAACCGTATGCAGCAAACCGCTTGCCAAACGGTGTGTCTCTTCATTAGCCATTAGTGAAAGGCGTGTTTGGTGTTTCCAGTGGGTATTGCGACACACAAACAAGCCACATTCCAGTAACTGCTTGGCGCATTGCATTCAAACTGTTAACGTCATTCTGCTAACACATCTCACAAGATACCCTCGCATTCTTCATTGATTGTCAATCACACTTATACTGACAGGAAGGTGTGTCAGTGTTTGTATCTATACATTGATATCCGACAGCGCGTCTTCGCTAACATTTTAAACCTACTCCCACGCCTTGCAAGCGTGTTCTTAAAAATATTGTTTAAAAGAACACTTACCCTCACCAAACCAGGCGTGTTTGTCGCCATGTGAGCTTTTCTTTATGTAGCCAGACGATCTGATTTCCCTCAGACCTCGGTCACTCGTGTAGTGGTAGAACAGTACGTGTGAACCCATGGTGGTAGAAAGAATTGGTTATGAAGGTTGATCTATATAGTTTTCAGATCTGAAAGTAAAGTTCAGTTTGAAGAGAGTAACGGTTAGCAGAGTGTGGGCGTGTGTGTATGTCAAGTGTGTGTGTGTGTGTGTGTGTGTGTGTGTGTGTGTGTGTGTGTGTGTGTGTGTGTCTGTGTGTGTGTCTGTCTGTGTGTGTGTGTGTCTGTGTGTGTGTGTGTGTGAGTGTGTCAGTGTCTGTGTCACGGGTAGTGTGTGTATGGGTTGTGCATATGTAACCTATGTATAAGTATTAAAGTAGTATCCATATTATAGGTAAGCCCTACACTCTTCTCTCACAACATAAAAACATGGTCTTGCTTTTGTGACTGGGAAAAACGTCAGTTTTGGGATTCAGGTTTTTATTAATTCTCATAAACATTTAAACTTGCTGACGTTAGTGTCTTGTTCTATAAATATGGTTGTGTGGTACATGTACTACGATGATATACATTACGTCACTCGGCTATACACGTATGTGAAGACAGACATTCGCTGATTCAGACATACACTCACACACACTGACTCTCTCTCTCTCTCTCTCTCTCTCTCTCTCTCTCTCTCTCAATCTCTCTTGACCACAGACGATCAAAAGCGAATTCCTTATCAGGAAAACTAAACACGTCCCGCACAAACCATGGCCCATGCGAAGCGCTTGCAGACTGAAATTGGAGACGGCCTGTAAATTAGCCTGTGGGCATAGGGAAGCTGGGTGTTGATAACTAATGATAACAGACTTGGAGGAACGAGTCGCTGTAGCACAAATCAGACATTCTTTCAAAACTGCTTTCAATGTGTGTTCTATATTAACTTGTCCTTCTGAAGTGGCAAAATATATACCCAGCCATAATTCTGCCAGCCTTAGCTTGTTCGGCACCTGATGTGCACTACTGTCTAGTATGTCAGAGCATATTGATTTGTTGACAAAAATAACTCGAGTAGCATACATATATTGCTAAGGTCATTCCTGATACTGCCCGAAAGTAGGGCACATGCCATGAAACCACTGATAAAACCTTCGAGGGGTCGCACCGGGGCACTGCTCCGTTCTGTGAAACGCACTGACAGAGATGAAAACACATAGGTCTATATCTGACTCAGTGGTGAAACGAGATCCACAAAGTTTAGCAAGGGTAAATTCTGACTAGTATTGAAATACTGAAGCACGGACAACAGCCGAACGAACCAGTCGTTCACATGTTTAAACTAAGAAAGGAAACACTAAAGGAAAGCCAGATATACCTTACCTTCTTCAGTGTCCATAAATAGTATTCATTTCAAGTCGCTTTTTTTTAACATCAAAGCGACGGCTGGGCCGACACAGTGACACAGTTTCTTTGCGCTTCGCCAGCTCGCCAGTTTTTCGGAAACCCGTGCATTCCCTATTTTCTATTTTCTGTTTTGACGACTCATCCAGCCACAGGCACTCCAAAAAGTTTAATGTCGTGTGTGTGCGTGTGTGTGTGTACGTGTACGTGTACGTCACTCTGTGTGTGTATGTGTGTGTGTGTGTGTGTGTGAGAGAGAGAGAGAGAGAGAGAGAGAGAGAGAGAGAGAGAGAGAGAGAGAGATGTGTGTGAGAGAGGTGTGTGTGAGGTGTCTTTGTTTCTGTTTGTGTCTGTGCCTAAGACTGGGTCACTGTGTGCTCTTTTGAGTGCGGTTCTGTGTAGTGTTGTTTTTGTGTTTTTGTGTACATGTGTCAGCACTGACGTGCGTGCCACTACAGTGTGCGCACAACAAATTAAGTGACGGCGTGCGGGGCCTTGCCATGTTTTTACATTTAGTCAAGTTTTGACTAAATGTTTTAACATAGAGGGTCGTGGTGTGTGTGTATGTGTGTGTGTGTGTGTGTGTGTGTGTGTGTGTGTGTGTGTCTGTCTGTCAGTGCGTGTGTGTGTGTAGAGCGATTCCGAGAAAACTACTGGACCGATCTTCATGAAACTTCATAATGAGAGTTCCTGGGTATGATATCCCCAGATGTTATTTTCTTTTTTTCGATAGATGTCTTTGATGAAGTCATATCCGGCTTTTTGCGAAAATTGAGGCGGCACTGTCACACCCTCATTTTTCAACCAAATTGATTCACATTTTGGTAAAGCAATCTTCGACGAAGTCCGGACTTCGGTATTACATTTCAGCATGGAGGCTTAAAAATTGATTAATGACTTTGTCATTAAAAATCTGAAAATTGTAATCAAAATTATTTTTTTATAAAACCATCCAAAATTACTTTTATTTTATTCTTTATCATGTTCTAATTCCAAAAACATATAAATATGTTATATTCGGATTAAAAACAAGCTCTGAAAAGTAAAAATATAAAAATTATGATTAAAATTTAATTTCCAAAATCGTTTTAGAAAAAATTTCATCTTATTCCTTGTCGGTTTCTGATTCCAAAAACATTAAAAACACGCTCAGAAAGTTAAAACGAAGAGAGGTACAGTAAAGCGTGCTATGCAGCGCAGCGCAACCGCTACCGCGTTAAACAGGCTCGTCACTTTCACTGCCTTTTGCACTAGCGGCGGACTACGGTCATTGTGAAAAAAATGCAGTGCGTTCAGTTTCATTCTGTGAGTTCCACAGCTTGACTAAATGTAGTAATTTCGCCTTACGCGACTTGTTACATTTGGTCAAGTTTTGACTAAAAGTTTTAAAATAGACGGTGAATCGAGACGAGGGTGTGATGTATGTATGTATGTGCGAAGAGTTTCTGAGTATGATATCCCCAGACGTTTTTTTTCATTGTTTTGATAAATGTCTTTGATGACGTCATATCCGGCTTTTTGTGAAAGTTGAGGCGGCACTGTCACGCTTCGTCGCGATATAACCTTCGTGGTTGAAAACGACGTTAAACACCAAATAAAGTAAAGTAAACTGTCACGCTCTCATTTTTCAACCAAATTGGTTGAAATTTTGGTCAAGTAATCTTCGACGAAGGCCGGACTTTGGTATTGCATTTCAGCATGGAGGCTCAAACATTAATTAATGAGTTTGCTCATTAAAGTTGTAAAATCAAATTCTCGCGAACAGATTTAAAATTGATTGCATCGTATTCGTCATCAAATTCGAAATCTAAACATATATACGTATGTTATGTTTACTCTTAAAATGTGATCACAATTAACGAAAATAGATTGATTAGTACTACAATTAAAATTTATAAAATCGATCCAAAAACGATTTCATCTTATTCTTTATTACTTCCTGACTCCCAAAACATATAGATATGATATTTTGTATTCAAAACAAGCTCAAAAAGTTAACAAGAATACAGAAAAGCGCGCTACCGCGCTAGGGCTCTGTGCTCGGGCCCGTGCTGTTCATCATGTACACCTCCCCTCTGACTGACCTCATCGACAGACATTCCGTTTCCCACGAAATGTTTGCTGACGACACTCAGCTTCAGAACTCAGCGACTCCCTCAGAATACGCCCAGATGACCACCTCCCTTCAGTCTTGCATTGCTGACGTTGAACTCTGGATGTCCACTAACAAGCTTAGACTTAACTGTGACAAAACAGAAGCCATTCGTTTCACCAAATCCTCCCTCTCCTCCTCTCTCTCTCTCTCCCTCCTTCTATGACTTTGGGCAGCAGCACTATTGAATTCTCAGACTCCGTCCGTGATCTTGGCATCTTTCTTGATAGCGATCTCTCCATGAAACACCATGTTATGAAAGTCTGTCAGTCCGCTTACATCGAGCTTAAGAGAATAGGTTCTATCCGCCCATACCTTACCGAAGATGCCACCAAGACCCTTGTTTCCTCCTACATTCTTTCTCGATTAGACTACGGAAATTCTGTTCTCATTGGCTGTCCTCAGTCTGTCATCCATCCTTTGCAGCGCGTTCAAAATTCTGCAGCCCGGCTTGTCTGCAAAGCCCCTCGGTCCCAGTCCTGTTCCCCCCTGCTAAAGAAACTTCATTGGCTCCCTGTAGAGCTGAGAATCCAATATAAGTGCTGCTGTATCTGCTACAAAATAATATCTGGCTCAGCCCCATCCTACCTGTCTGACCTGTTCACACTCTATACACCCTCACGATCCCTCCGCTCCTCTGTAGACACTAGAATATTCCGTCTATCTTCTTTTAGTCGCAAACAGCACGGCCAGAGAGCCTTCTCCCACTCTGCTGCCGTTGCGTGGAACTCTCTCCCTTACTCTATCCGACACTGCCAAACATTCTGTTCCTTCAAATCAAACCTTAAAACACACTTCTTCACCCAGTATTTTGATTAATTTTATTTCAACATGGTGCATTTTTGAATCAGGTGTTTGAATGTTTGAATGTTTTGCCTGTGTTAGTATGCTTGCAGATTGTATTGATGTAGTGTTTAAGTTTCGTTGTTCACTTGTGTGCTGAATGCTGCTGCACATGCTTTTGCTTTGCTTTGTATGTATTATGTATGTTTGTCATTGTAAAGCGCTTTGAGAACGTAAAGCGCTCTATAAATCTCCCATATTATTATTATTATTATTCTTGCTTGTCTATTTCACTGCGTTTTGCACGTGGGAGGTGAGCGATTTCCTTCTAGTCGCGGCGATTGACGAAGCTGTATTGTCTTGGTGAAACAATGCAGAGCTTCAGTTTCATTCTGTTAGTTCGACAGCTTGACTAAATGTAGTAATCATTTCGCCTTACGCCACTTGTTGAGTGTCAGTTTGTCAGTGTGTGCACATATGAGCCTGTTCGCGTCAGTGTGTGCCTCTGTGTGTGTTTGCGGTGAGTGCGCTAGCGTGGGTTGATGCGTGCATGTGTGCGCGCGTGTATGTCAGCCAGTGTTCCAACAGCTTCAGTTGCTAAAAACAAGCTAGCCGCGTCTATCGGACTTTGCAACAAACTAAGTATTATCTTCCCTGAATAATTTCACTGCGGCGACCAAAGCCCACAGACGTTATGATTAGTCTCAGCTCAGAGAGTTCTACCAGTATTTGTTCTTCTTTGATTTTTTTACGCTAAAGCAGAACCAATTCGTACGCATGTCTATAACCCAGGGTCAAAGTTACAATATGGACCAATGACCATCCCTATGCAACACTACCCCCTGCTGGTTAGGGGGAAGAATTTACCCGATGCTCCCCAGCATGTCGTAAGAGGCGACTAACGGATTCTGTTTCTCTTTTTACCCTTGTTAAGTGTTTCTTGTATAGAATATAGTCAATTTTTGTAAAGATTTTAGCCAAGCAGTATGTAAGAAATGTTAAGTCCTTTGTACTGGAAACTTGCATTCTCCCAGTAAGGTAATATATTGTACTACGTTGCAAGCCCCTGGAGCAAATTTTTGATTAGTGCTTTTGTGAACAAGAAACAAAATTGACAAGTGGCTCTATCCCATCTCCCCCCTTTCCCCGTCGCGATATAACCTTCGTCGTTGAAAACGACGTTAAACACCAAATAAATAAATAAAGAAAGATGCAACACTCTGGTAAAGATGTCATAGATGTTGTTGTCAGTTGCTGTTTGTACATTGATAAGTTGTCCTTGACCTGGGGTTTAGAAAATAAAAATAATTAAGCGACAGTGAAGAAGATGGGGGGGGGTCGCGTACTACTGCGGCAAATGTTGATCATTACGTATATATCTGAAAGCAAATTATCGTCAGATTGCGCAGCTTTTTGCTGCCGGTTTATTGGGTTGTTTTTGTTACGTTTGTTTTTTTGCACTCACACACACACACACACACACACACACACACACACACACACACACACACACACAAACACACACACACACAAACACACAATGCCAATCTCATTTATATGCTGCTACATAGTAGTAATATGTCGTAGTAGTGGACTGTAAATAATGATCGACCGGCGATTGGATACAAGCTCCTGTGCTGCTACACTACTGTTAACTCTGGTTGCGGTCCAGGTCAGTTAATACAGTGATCATGGAAGGGAAGAAATGTACTTTTGAAATACCGATTAGATGATGTTTACGGTTACCTCCCTTCGAGAGTCAGTGTTCCACCAGTATCGTGTGTGTGTGCGTGCGTGTGTGTGTGTGTGTGTGTGTGTGCGTGCGTGCGTGTTCAGTTGTGCGTGCGTGCGTGTTTGTGCATGCGTGCGTGCGTGCGTGCGTGCGTGTGTGTGTGTGTTTATCAGAACATCAGACACTATAACTATAAGACTGTGAGATTTAACGGTACCGCAGTCAGCTTGCTTAAACAGTCTGTCCTTACCTCTCTATTTATATCATCTTGTAAATCACCACAAACCTATCGGGCCATGCATGCCTTTACATTGAACAAGGGCATTTTGGACACATGCCAAAAATAAACACGCTAGCTGCTTTATGTGCAGCCAAGGAATGTTTGGCAGAATTGACACTCCGCAAATTGACAATGGTGTCCGTTACAGTTAGACCTGTCCTGACGACCACCTCTGGATTACGACCACCTAACCATAACCACCACCTCATAGGGTACCTCAGTGATGAGATATTTTTCTATAATTCACCTTTCTGTAGCGACCACGTACCTTTTTATTACAACTTTAAGTCATATTTCATTTGTTGAATTTTGCCAGTGATTATGATATTTCGTTTGTTAAATTAGGTCAATGATCATAACTCCTCTGTTTAATTTTAACAACGATCGCATTAATTTTTTCGGATTTCGCAGTGATCATCACAGTTTGTTGAGGAGGTAGCCATAGAAACAGGTATCGACGCCTCCGCCGACCACAGAGGCGAGACCGCTGTACATCCTCTCCACCCAGACGGAATCGCCAGAGGTCAATGGCTGCAAAGTCTGGACAAACGCTCGGGCATTGCCTCCTTGTGCAGTCCCAGTCTCGGCGATTATTATTATTATTATTATGAACATTTGTGCGCCTAATCTAAATATAGCCCTAGGCGCTTACAAAATATAAAATACATAGTGAACATTATACGAAACACAAATCGACAAGGACTCATACACTCGCAGACAGGCGCACAGCGAGAACGCGACGCACTCACTCATACCAACTACAGGCACATGCATTCTAGACGGAAAAACAGTCGTAAATAAATAAATAAAGTATTGGATACATAAAGTTTGTTGAGAGAAGAAGAATAGAGCTGGAAAGGGAAGAAGAAGGAGAAAGAAAGAGACAGATCAAGGACCAGCAGGAGAGGGTGATGTGTGGTCATTAACGGACTAGTGAGGGAAGAGGTGTGTTTTGAGTGAGGTTTTGAATGATTGCATAGATGTGGAGTGCCTGAGTGAATGCGGGAGTTGGTTCCAGATGGATGGGGCCTGGTAGGAGAAGGTGCGCTGGCCATATGTTTTGGTGCGTGCTGATGGTATCCTAAAAAGGCGGGTGTCTGCGGAGGATCTTAGGGAGCGAGAGGGGGAGTAGACATCAAGAAGGTCAGAAAGATAGCTAGGGGACGATAGATCAAAGTTTCTGAAGCAGAGTGTGGAGATCTTGAACTGAATCCTCTGTTGAACAGGCAGCCAGTGTAGGGTTTGAAGAAGAGGGGTGATGTGGTCATGCTTGGAAGAACGAAAGATGAGGCGGGCGGCATGATTCTGAACACGCTGAAGCTTTTCGATGATGTAGTTGGGAGAACCAGATAGAATGGAATTGCAATAATCGAGTCGGGATAGGACAAAGGCGCAGAGCAGAGTTTTAGTGGCATCCTCAGTGAGGAGATGACGGATGGAGGAGATGCGGCGGATTTCAAAGAAGCAAGTGCGACAGACATTGGCAACATGCTGATGGAAGGACAGGGACTGGTCAAGAGTGACACCTAGGTTGCGGACAGCAGGAGAAAGAGCAATAGAAGAACCATTGAGATCGACAGACGAGGGAAGAGAAGGATGATTGAGATGTTTTTTAGGAGAGACAAGAATCATTTCGGTTTTCTCCTCATTAAGCTTCAGCTTATTCAGGTCCATCCACGCCTTGAGGTCGGTGATGCAAGACTGGGTGGAGGCAATGAGGCGAGGGAGGTCAGAGATAGGTCCAGAGAGATAGAGTTGGTTGTCGTCGGAGAAGCTGTGGTGAGAGAGAAAGTGGTGAGCGGCAATTGAAGGGATGGGTTGGGTGTAAAGGACGAACAAAATAGGCCCCAGGACGGAGCCCTGGGGCACACCGTACTGTAGAGGAGAAGCAGAAGAAGATAGGCCGTTCACAGAGACAGACTGGTAGCGATCGGTGAGATAGGACTGAAACCAAGAAAGGACAGACTGAGAAATGCCAAAAGAGTTTTGAAGGCGGGACAAGAGCACGGCATGATCAATAGTGTCAAATGCCGCGCTCAGGTCCAGCAGAGAGAGAAGGCAGACGTCGTTGTTGTCGAGTGCAGTCAGTATGTCGTTGCTAATTTTCAGTAGAGCGGTTTCCGTCGAGTGTCCAGAGCGATAGGCAGATTGATTGCAGTAGAGAAGGTGGTTGGCTTCAAGATGGTCCAAAAGCTGGGAGAGTACGATTTTTTCTGTTATTTTGGAGAGAAATGAGAGATTAGACACTGGTCTGTAGTTCTTCAGATTTTCAGGATCCAAGGAAGGTTTCTTGAGAAGAGGTCGGAGGATAGCGGATTTGAAAATGGCAGGAAAGGACCCAGATGAGAGAGAGGCGTTGATGACGGAGGTGAAATGCGGGAGGAGAGTATCTAGACAGTGAGTGAGGATAGAGGCGGGAAGGGGGTCAAGTTCGCATGTTTTGATGCCGGCGTGCATGATAGTTTTTCTGACTGTGCTTTCGGTAACAGGCTGAAATGAGGAGAAGGCAGGGCCAGAATAGGAGGGGTCAGGGATGGGGGACTGGGTGGGGGGGAGAGCGTCAAGAGACTGGCGGAGTGTGGAAATCTTGCTGGCAAAGAAGTCGGAGAAAGCCTGAGGAAGACGAGAAGAAGGAATCTCAGAGGGAAGTGGAGACGAGTCAGATTTACCAAGAAGAGTGTTAGTGATGTCGTACAACTGTTTTGAAGAAGAGCATGCGAGTATTTTGACATTGTAAAATGCAGTCTTGGCTGCGTGAACGATGCTAGTGACTGCTTTGTTGGCAACTTGAAAAATCTGCTTATGAACAGTCAGGCCTGATTTCAACCATTGTCTCTCTGCTCTACGTCTCTCACGCTTGGCATCTTGCAACTGAGGCGCAGCGGACGAGTACCAAGGCGACGGAGGACGGTGAGAGACGCGGCGGCTGGAAGCAGGAGCATGCTGATCAAGAAGAGCTAACAACAGTTTATCCAGTTCGATTAGCTGTCCATCCTGCTGCATCATGGCGAATCTGAAGAAAAGAAACAGCGTCAATTCTCGTTGAAATATCTGTAACTTGTTTGTTTGTTTTTGTTTTTGTTCGTGTTTAGGTTTATTCGTGTGTGTGTGTGTGTGTGTGTGTGTGTTTGCGCGCACGCCGGTTCAGCCAGGTATTGGTTGCGGCTTGGCAAGTTCAGTCAGAGGTTGTTGTTTTTGGTGCGAAAGTTTCTTCCTCCGAAAGCGGCGTATGGCTGCCTAGATGGCGGGGTAAAAACGGTCATACACATAAAATTTCACTCGTGCAAAAACACGAGTGTACGTGGGAGTTTCAGCCCACGAACGCAGAAGAAGAAGAAGTGCGAAAGTGATATCTTTCATTTTGTCTTCTGGCTTTGTAAAATCGTGATTAAAAGAATATAATATTTGCAAGCCACAGTACATAACAGTATTTTAAATCGCAGAGGAACACACATATTTAGGAAATAATATCATACAATTG
>NC_090246.1:28771771-28853261 GCF_037325665.1 Littorina saxatilis
GGCCGCCTGGTGTGTTAAGGGTTGACATTTTTTCGATCTCCCAGGTCAACTTATATGCAGACCTGCTAGTGCCTTATCCCTCTTCGAGTGTACACGCAAGCAGAAGATCAAGTGCGCAAGGAAAAGATCCTGTAATCCATGTCAGAGTTCGGTGGGTTATAGAAACATGAACATACCCAGCATGCTTCCCCCGAAAGCGGCGTGTGGCTGCCTGAATGGCGGGGTAAAAACGGTCATACACGTAAAAACCCACTCGTGCAAAAACAAGAACATGAACGTGTGAGTTTCTGCCCATGAACGAAGAAGAAGAAGAAGTGTGTGTGTGTACGTGTGTGTTATTTTTTGACAACACAGCGGTTACTATGATAAATAACCCGATGCCTATATAATTATGTTCAATCTTTTCACAGATCCGCGTACTGCCAAGCCTTGAGCAAGACTGAGTTACCTGATTTTTAATCTGAACGCCCACTCGAACGTCCAATATCAAACTTGTGTAACGATGACTCTGAACAGGGTGAAAGGCTTTTGAGCAGGTCTAGCCAGCATGTCTTTGGGCTCGGGCCATTCACACTGAAATACTTTCCTGGTTTAAAGAATGCAGAGTGGGCCACGCCATTAATTTATTCGTACGTGATCCCTACAGACGGAAGAACGGAATGACCTGCTTATAAATGACTCTGACGGTCGCATAGGTTTTGGCTACTGTGTAAGACAGAACTATACAGGCAGCCAATATGGAAGCAACAGCACTGTACGATTTCAGTACCCAGCAAGGGGAAGAACTTCCTTTCAGACGAGGAGATGTATTGAAGGTAGGTAAATCATAAGGCTGAACTTTTGTCTGTGTTTCCTTTTGCGTTTCGTGTACAGTTGTCTGGCCTGAATGATATTATCATGCCGTAAAAGCACATGATGACTATTCGTAACTTTACGTTTAGTCGACGACGTACTTCCTGGTTGTATGTCTTGCCAGTGACTGCTCTTTCAGACTTATTTGGCAACGAAGAAAAGAGCAAAATTAATTAACTGTTAGTACTACTACCACTACTACTATTCCGACAACTGTTAATCACTTATACTACCACTACTATCGCTGCTAGTGCTACTAACTGACAACGCCGACGGCGACTACGCGATGATGAGTTGTACTTTACTACTACCACTACTACTTCTACTGCTACTACTACTGCTACTTCTACTACTACTACTACTACTACTACTACTACTTCTACTGCTACGACTATCAATCAATCAATCAATATCAGTGAGGCTTATATCGCGCGTATTCCGTGGGTACAGTTCTAAGCGCAGGGATTTATTTTTATTTTTTATTTTTATTTTTATGCAATTTATATCGCGCACATATTCAAGGCGCAGGGATTTATTTATGCCGTGTGAGATGGAATTTTTTCACACAATACATCACGCATTCACATCGGCCAGCAGATCGCAGCCATTTCGGCGCATATCCTACTTTTCACGGCCTATTATTCCAAGTCACACGGGTATTTTGGTGGGCATTTTTATCTATGCCTATACAATTTTGCCAGGAAAGACCCTTTTGTCAATCGTGGGATCTTTAACGTGCACACCCCAATGTAGTGTACACGAAGGGACCTCGGTTTTTCGTCTCATCCGAAAGACTAGCACTTGAACCCACCACCTAGGTTAGGAAAGGGGGGAGAAAATTGCTAACGCCCTGACCCAGGGTCGAACTCGCAACCTCTCGCTTCCGAGCGCAAGTGCGTTACCACTCGGCCACCCAGTCCTTACTACTACTACTACTACTACTGCTACTTCTACTACTACTACTACTACTATAGTACAAGGAACTTAGTCGATAAATATCGACAGGGGGCCGACAAATGGTTTAAATGGGAAATGTGTGTATATGGGTGTGGGTTTGAAACAAACAAACAAACCAACCCATGTGAACCCCGGGCCGCAGGCCTTCGATGTAGTGATTGAAAAAAAAGGATGTTCTCAAATGGTTCAATTCTCATTTGGTCTGATTCTCAAATGGTACCGGTATACTCCCCCCCCCCCCTGGCCGCAGGCCTAGGAGTAAAATTTTTATAGACACTGACCTTCTTCCCAGGGGTCATTGACCCAGTTTTAGCTATGAGAGGTGGTTCGCCCAGAGGCTGTAGAGTATACTGGGGCGGTCTCTTTGATGTCTTGAGAGGAAACTTGGCCAGGGTAGTACATGCACCAGAACTGGTGGACACCAAGGACAAACATGAAATCGAAGCAGTTTGCTTTCAGAGAGAACGGTCGTCAGCAACTCAAACTTCTCTGTTTTCTTTTTTTTTTTAAATCTGACTTTCTTTGTGGCCCCCTGACTCCGCCCCCTCCCTCTGTAAGGACCCTCCTCCACAAGGACCGATTTTTGTCAACATTTTAAAGGTCGCTAGAGAGGGGTTCCACTGTATGACCTAACCGCTACTGGCAGACGGCCTCAATCTTCACGCGCAAAGACGAGATTAATAGGTGCTCGGTTTTGGTATTTTGAATTACATTACATTAAACCTTTGTTGGGTTTCATGGTCATGGCAACAGCCATAATAATATTACATGATGTATAATATCATATTTCAGCATATGTGAATTACATGTCATCATACTAAACTGTCATACATTTTTATTCCTACATTATTCTGATTGATCACAACCAAACCTACTATCATTGGACACATCCAAATGCAAGCGCCTGTTCTTGACAATTTCTCTCTGATCTAAATATAAAATCAGTGCAATTTCCTGGGTCGGGCTTTGCCACAGACACTCACGGTTTGGCCTGTAGGTAAAATGTACAATGTATTTTCTGATTTGTGCACAAAAGCTTTTTTTCTTTTTTCTTTTTTTTAACATAACAATGTTTAATGTCACTGTATGTTTAAAAGACCATGGTCATATTTGTAAAAAAAATGTTAAATTAGAAAATAAATAACATTTTGGTTCATGATTTTTCCTACACCTGTGCTAAAAATAAGAAATAAAAATGTCGGGTATATAAGTCACTCAAATACAGCTAGGTATGAATGGCTCGGTTTGAGTTTGTTGCAGTTGACCCTGCACAATGCGACATATCATGTTTTTGTTGAACAATTTTGACGTCACCCCTCCCATAGGGTGACGTATTTCACAACTTCCTGTGTTACACAAACTCTGTGATGACCAATTTTGACGTCACCCCTCCCATAGGGTGACGGATTTCACAACTTTCTACAGATGAACAATTTTGACGTCACCCCTCCCATAGGGTGACGGATGTCACAACTTCCTGTGTACACAAACTGATGACGTATTTCACAACAAAATGGCGCTGCCCATGGTCAACCTCGAAACTATCCGTATAGAATGGGGGCGTCCTCGCCCCCATAAAAACCTGCCCTAGCGACCACATGTTGATAACGAGCACCTGCCCATTACGACCACCTGTCCGGTACAAAAGACGACTTTTACCCTTGGGTGGTCATTATATACAGGTCCGACTGTAATACTACGACGACGACGACGACGACGATGACTACTACTACTACTACTACTACTACTACTACTACTACTACTACTACTACTACTATATACGACGTTGGCAACAACAACTTTAAGGCATGACAGAAAACAACTTTGTTAACCCATTTTCGTAACAAAAACGTCGTATCGCCTTCCGGGCCTTTATTTACAAATAACAGAGCAAACGATCAGGTGTACTTGAACTGCATACGCTTGACAACTATTAAACTCTGTTCAGCAATGGCAGTTGAAATTGCTGGTGGTAACTAAAGATTTCCTTCATTGAAACAAACATCTCTTGCCTCGGAAAGCTGGCTAGCAGTTAGGATGGAAGTTGTTTAAATAGAGAATACTACATGGCTTGCTGTGTCGTACCAGATTTACACGAGGTTTTTTTTAAATATTGAACTGCAAGCGAAAGCGAGCTGTTCACTATTTGAAAAAGCAACGAGTGTAAATCTGGTACAAAACAGCAAGCCATGTAGTATTCTGTTTATCCTACATACTGTACTTACGTGTATTTTACTGAAAATGTCCTGCAGTCGATGAAGCTAACTTGAAGACTTTTTGGAACCTCGATCTCTTCTAAAGCCTTGTGCAATCTATTAGTCAAAGTAAAAAAAAACGTCACTCTGAAAGTGTGGCGTGACGTGTTAGTTCTAAAAATTCATCGAGGGTAATTAGCGAGCGCAATTTTTTTTTCTATAATGACGTTTTTGTCTCGGTGACTTTGGCATCATCAGCAGTTGAAAAACAGGTCCCTGCCAGACTTGCTTGACATGACCTCATTTACATGATATACACACGTGTGATTTGAACGATTGTTATCTCACGAGTGTCTCTCTCACGTATGTAGGATAAGAGGTGAGTATGACATTTCTGCAAAGCAGGGACATGAAGAGTGCTATAAACATTACATTAAACTACTCGACCACTCTTCATTGGCAATAACTTGGAGTATCATCACATACGTGAGCTATATGATGACAGAGTATGTTGAAACGGATACAATTGATCTGACCTTTTGAGGGGGGGGGGGGGGGGGGTGGCGTTTCTGGTGAATTGGATGAATCTGAAGAATGTGGGGAACCCACTGTACCTCAATCTAGACGCACACACGGCACGATTTGCTCGAAAACACACCACAAGTATGGTAATTAATTAAATCAAAGTTAGTGACTCGAAAGAGCTTCAGGGCACCGCATCTCTCCAGTACTAGAAACAACAAGAGGCGAAGCTTTCAAGGCTCACGTAAGAAATCGACAAACAGTAACACAAACTCAATCACTCCGTCACACATACACACACACAGTAATCATAGGTGACACGGTGCAAGAGTGCGAGACACTAGATCTAGCTAGATCTGTCTGTCTGTAGCCTACTTACGGGGACACGACTGCCAGATGGCCAGATCGACACTGCGCTTTCGACAGCGCTTCCTCGCGCAGACACTGGAAACACGCTGTGCAGATTAACCTGTAGGAAATCTCCTTTGGTATCTTCTTTATCTATTTTTCTGGAGCTACGAAACCGAACAATGTGAACTCGTCTTCTCCGAATCGGCGAACTGCAGCTCGGTGATAACTGTATCTATACCACAATCCTTCACGCGATCTGACCTAACCTTGACCCCAGACCTGGTCTATATACCACACACGACACAAACCAGTCAGCTGTTTTTACCCCCCCAAAACCCCCCACCACCCGTTTTCTTTGGATACACACTTTAACTACATACGTGCCGACGAAATGTTGATCATTGCTTCAATACTTTGAAGCTGTTGCTTGAATAATAACCAGGTAAAATTGGTATTTCGGTGTTCATGATCAGTCAAATGTTAAAGTTTCTACCACAGACATAATAATAATAATAATAAAGTGTATTTATATTGCGCCTATCCCTTACAAAAAACAAAAATATTTGGCTCTAAGCGCATTACAACATGTGTAGGGACTTGGTACAATCAAGTCTGACAAATACAATAACACAATATACAGTCGGTCTCTTGGGTAAAAATGGGAAAAGCAGCTTCGACATTAAAACACTGCTACTAAAAAATCCTCTAACAATGCATACTGCTTTACAATATATGCATTTATGTATAAATATAGTTAAAGAACATCGAGTTAATAGGAATTAGAAAAGGTTCTTATGATAAAAACTAACTAGCGAACGACGAAGAAGAAGAAGAATAAAACTATCAATGTCAATGTATAACAAGTCATTCAACGTAAATGGCTAAAGAACAACAACAAAGCAATGATGATAAAACAGTTATACTCAATGGCTAATAACGAGGCAGAACTAAATAGTATCGACACAAGATTAAAACAAAACATATTCCTGGAGACACATTTATACATGTATCAAATAATCAATATACAAAATACAGCCCTCGCACACTCGCACACACACGCCAAGGCACGTGTAGTCGCACTCATACACCGCGACAGCTATCGCGCGCACGTACAAGGAAAAACAAGTCGCGTAAGGCGAAAATACAACATTTAGTCAAGTAGCTGTCGAACTCACAGAATGAAACTGAACGCAATGCCATTTTTCAGCAAGACCGTATACTCGTAGCATCGTCAGTCCACCGCTCATGGCAAAGGCAGTGAAATTGACAAGAAGAGCGGGGTAGTCTCTTCTTTTGGTAGTGCAATAGCGTTAATTATGGATTGTTGTTATCATCATTTACATAAAAACTTATCTGTTAATCCAAACAATGATATAATTACTGTGATGTTCTTAACTACACTTTAACATGGAACGTATGTATGTATGTATGTATGTATGTATGTATGTATGTATGTATGTATGTATGTATGTATGTATGTATGTATGTATGTATGTATGTATGTATGTATGTATGTACGTAGGTATGTATGTAGGTATGTATGCATGTGTGTTGGTGTGTCGGTGTGTCAAGTGTGCAAGTAAAAAGGGTATTGTAGTTGTACATATATTACTTTAGATATTTTTTTGTTATCATGGGTTTTATAAATTTTCTTCTCTTCTTCTTTTATAATTATTAATTAATGACCTATATGTGCTGATGACCAATTTAATTTCCTTTGTTGGATCAATAAAATGTTATGAGTTATGAGTTATGAGTTATGAGTTATGAGTAGTTGCGCTAAGAAGGATAGCACGCTTTTCTGTACCTCTCTTTGTTTTAACTTTCTGAGCGTGTTTTTAATCCAAACATATAATATCTATATGTTTTTGGAATCAGGAACCGACAAGGAATAAGATGAAAGTGTTTTTAAATTGATTTCGACAATTTAATTTTGATAATAATTTTTATATATTTAATTTCCAGAGCTTGTTTTTAATCCAAATATAACATATTTATATGTTTTTGGAATCAGAAAATGATGGAGAATAAGATGAACGTAAATTTGGATCGTTTTATAAATTTTTATTTTTTTTTTACAATTTTCAGATTTTTAATGACCAAAGTCATTAATTAATTTTTAAGCCACCAAGCTGAAATGCAATACCGAAGTCCGGGCTTCGTCGAAGATTACTTGACCAAAATTTCAACCAATTTGGTTGTAAAATGAGGGCGTGACAGTGCCGCCTCAACTTTCACGAAAAGCCGGATATGACGTCATCAAAGACATTTATCAAAAAAATGAAAAAAACGTTCAGGGATTTCATACCCAGGAACTCTCATGTCAAATTTCATAAAGATCGGTCCAGTAGTTTAGTCTGAATCGCTCTACACCCACACACAGAAACACACACACACACACACACGCACGCACGCACGCACGCACATACACCACGACCCTCGTCTCGATTCCCCCCTCTACGTTAAAACATTTAGTCAAAACTTGACTAAATATAAAAACATGGAAATAAACAAGGAAACAGGCACATGAAATAGCAACCCGTCCCCAGCCGGCCCACAGCGCGCTACGATGGCAAGTGACCCCTCTCCTCAATGTGGCAGATACTGAACAGGCTAGGCGTTGAAGTATTGCCGGAAGAGGTGTGTTTTTAGAGAGGACTTGAAGGAGAGGAGAGAGGTAGAAAGGCGGACAGACATGGGCAGAGAGTTCCAAATAGAGGGAGCTGTGTAGATAAAGGCGCACGCACGCACGCACGCACAGACAGACAAAAGTTAGCATCGCATAGGCTACACTTACGTGAGCCAAAAAGTAGTGGCAGCAAAATGCTTAGCGACATCCAAGACGCGACGCCCTAGTAGCCACTATCAAGAACACAAACAAGGGAAGTAACTCAGCCGTCATAGCCGTCATAAAAAGTGCTCTTTGTTTGCCTATTTTGCGATATTTGATCAAGTTTTCAAAACACTGGCTTGAGCAAAGTGAAGGCAGTCCTTCTACGCGGTAGCATTGCTTGTAACTCAGAATCTTTGAGTATAACTTTTGAAGCGTTCTGATATAATCAAAATCAATACTGTGACCGTTGTGTGTGCAGAGGGCATTTTTCTTCTAAAATGACGTTAGTTATCGACATAGGCGTTACTTACTATATCAATTCGACAGAAATGTCCAACTTTACACAATACGCAGCGAGGCTCTTGCTGGTTTTTACATTTAGTCAAGTTTTGACTAAATGTTTTAACATAGAGGGGGGAATCGAGACGAGGGTCGTGGTGTATGTGTGTGTGTGTCTGTCTGTCTGTCTGTGTGTGTGTGTAGAGCGATTCAGACTAAACTACTGGGCCGATCTTTGTGAAATTTGACATGAGAGTTCCTGGGTATGATATCCCCGGACATTTTTTTTCTTTTTTTCGATAAATACCTTTGATGACGTCATATCCGGCTTTTTGTAAAAGTTGAGGCGGCACTGTCACACCCTCATTTTTCAATTAAATTGATTGGAAATTTGGCAAAGCAATCTTCGACGAAGGCCGGACTTTGGTATTGCATTTCAGCTTGGTCATTTAAAAACTAATGAGTGAGTTTGGTCATTAAAAATCGGAAACTTGTAATTAAAATTATTTTTTTATTAAACGATCCAAAAACAATTTCATCTTATTCTTCGTCATTTTCTGATTCCAAAAACATATACATATGTTATATTTGGATTAAAAACAAGCTCTGAAAATTAAAAATATAAAAATTATGATCAAAATTAAATTTCCGAAATCGATTTAAAAACTATTTCATCTTATTTCTTGTTGGTTCCTGATTCCAAAAACATATAGATATGATATGTTTGGATTAAAAACACGCTCAGAAAGTTAAAACGAAGAGAGGTACAGTAAAGCGTGCTATGAAGCACAGCGCAACCGCTACCGCGCCAAACACGCTCGTCACTTTCACTGCCTTTTGCACTAGCGGCGGACTACGTTCAGTTTCATTTTGTGAGTTCCACAGCTTGACTAAATGTAGTAATTTCGCCTTACGCGACTTGTTTTTGTCTGTTGCAGGTCTTAAGCATGGAAGGCAGTGACTGGTACGACGCAGAATTGAATGGGAAGAAAGGTCTCATTCCCAGCACATACGTCCAGGTGGCACCTCATGAGTAAGAACAAGCGATGACATTTGTACTTCCTTGTGAGGTACAGCCCTTCCCGTGAAAACAGCTCTGCTCTCTATCGCAGATCTGCCCCATGCTACTCGGGCAAGACCATCGGGTTCAATCCCTCCACTCAGAACGTGTTCCAAAAATAAGCATTCTTACTGCTTCCTGTGCAGTGTTGGATTTTGTGCATGAAATTATGTTACAGATTGATACTAGTGGATTTCAAAAACATGTTCTGTAAAGCAGCTTTTTTTAATTAAACGTTAACCATCTCGCTGTTGATTTTTGATGTGTGAACGTTAAAGCCGTTTAACTGTTTTGGACGTTTAGCACGCATATTACATTTAACATAAACACAAAGTAGCTGTATGGAGATAACATTTTTAAATCGGAGCAAATATCCGCTCTGTGGGTCAAGACTGTCCTGAATTGAGTTCGAATTCGACTTCGGGAAGACTGCGCGAAGTCTTTTACCAAAAATTTCAGTGCTGTAGCTTTGTGCAGCAAGCTTTGCGACGTGTACTTCGCGTAGTTAAACTTCGTCCAATTAATGACAGGCTTAAGCTATTGTGTTTGTCTGTATCTGTTGCAGATGGTACAAGGGAAAGATGGGTCGTGCGGAAGCGGAGACGTACTTGATGCGTACAGACTCCACCGGACACCACGTGTATCAGGACGGAGCCTTCGTCATCAGAGAAAGCGAGTCGGGCAAAAGCAACTTTTCACTGTCAGTCAAGTACGTAAATGAGATGTTATACAATGAAAATTACACTACGCGTGCAAAAAAATAAATAAATAAAGACGTGTTCTGTACTTGCGAGGATTGGCCAGTGTTGCTACATCACTCTGGCATTCTTTTCATCTGCAAAGTTTGGAGACTTACAACAGCTTCCCCGAAATTGGGATTTCAATCTTGCATATTTGCAACAACAACAACAAAAACCCAAACAAGTACCAGTAATACAAAAGTACGACGTACTTGTAAATGTAACGTTTTGTTTTGTTAATAATAAACGTTCCATTGACAATACCAATCTTGTATTTTGATTGCGAAAAAAAATTACCAAAAAGCACTTGGTTTGAAACTGAAAGTAAATGATTGAACCGTGATGACAACTTGTTTTTCCTGTAAGAAAATAAATTATGGCCCAAAACGAAAGACAGGAAGTTTGACTCGTAGTTGCGGGATGCAAAGAATTCCCATTGCAAGGCAGGAAAAATGTATAAAATTCAGCAAAACTGTTGCCGATTAAAACAATTATTTTACTCAACAGCCAAACAATTATAAAAACTAAACTGCTTCCTAACCTTAGAAAATATATTTTATGTTGTTGTTGATGCTACTTTTGTTCTATGCCATGTGCCACTTATTTCCTTTTGGTCATGTCTACGTCAGTGTTCTACGATAGTTTCTCGTCTATCCTCTTCTGCTCGCCATTTCTTCTGGGCCGGTGTAACACGAAAAATTACTCCCACGAGATTTTTACTCCGGAGTAAACATTTCGTACGAAAAAGTTACTCCCTTTACGAAAAAAGCACTCCCCCATTGCACGAGAAAATTACTCCCCAAGACAGGTGAGTTCCGAGTAAACATTTCGTACAAAAATGTTACTCTCCGACGAATAGATAACGAATAAATTACTTCACCCCAACACGAGCAATTTAACTTCTCATGCCAGGTGTACACATTTTTTACTCCCTTGTCCCCTGTTAGTCTTGGTGGTGGAAGGGGTGGAAGGAGGGTAGCGCGACATTCGTGTGCGCGAGATCACTTATTGGCATTATCCCTTCGCCCGCATCCCATTTTTGCGTACGAGATTTTTACTGGAAGTAAAAAAAATGGGGAGTAAAAATTTCGTGGAGGGAGTAATTTTTTCGTGCCTTGGGGAGTTCTTTTCTCGTACGAAAAGTGTACTCGGAGTAAGAATTTCGTACGAAATGTTTACTCCGGAGTAATTTTTTCGTGGAGTAAAAATTTCGTGTTACACCGGTATTCAAGAGTCGAGGTACACCGTCAAAGCAGTTTATCTCGTACCAAAGTCTATAAACTCGACACCTTCACACCGGGCCTGTTCTCTCCTTTTTACTTTTCTAAATTTATTTCCTGAAGATCTTCAGGTCAAAATGTTCAGTGTGTTCATATGTATCACTCTGTGCCGAGCATATGAACCGTTAAAGTGAGTCCAGTTTTCAATGTTTCTATTTTTATCCTTTCTTTTATTTCAAACAAAAAAGAAAAAGATTAGTTACTGGCACGCTTATTTTTTGACAAATCAAGACATTCGCAAATATATCGATCTAATAGTCCTAATAGTTGCACGATAACATAATTATGAGACAATTATTTCCAATTATTATTAAAAAAAACAAATCCTTTCTTTTGTAGACATGGCAGTTGTCCGCAACACTTTCTTATCCGGTGCACGGCTGGTGGCGACTACTACTTGTGGCAGCATACATCTTTCCGTTCCATCAACAAACTCATTGACTGCTATCGTCATACAACCTTGTCACAGTCAAAAGGTACCAACATTCTGCTCAAGGACCGAACGTCAGAGGTATGGAATCAGCTGACCTAAAGGCCCACTTAAGAAGCAAAAAAATGAATGTCATCAAAAAAAAGAGGATGAAAGTCGCTTGTTCATTTCAATGCTTGTTATTCTCTCAGGTGCCAGGAGAAAAGGTTCCGTACAACTCTCGCTTACTCTATTACACATGTCGTATGCATAAAGAGCGATTACTTCCCTTTGATTATTTAATAAATACTAACTATGGTTTTAATTCATACTGCACTGAGAACACGAATAATTTATTACGCACTATACTGTTGTTGATTTATTCTGCACTATCATGCAAGGGTTTACTGCCAAAAGGAATACTTCTGCACTGCAGGGGAATGATTTTAACAATACTAAGATCAGTATTAGCTGTCCGGTAGTGTAATTTGGTTTGTGTATGTTCTGGTACCTTATTACCTCATGTTGTAACCGTATTTTAGTACTTGTACATTAACCCATTTCTCCCCGGAGCGCCGAATACCTCCCGCTGGAGCTCACATATCTAGATCCATATAACACCTGCTTTACACAATGCTACCTACGACGCATTGTCTATTTCCATTTCTACTGGCTTGCTATAATATTTGAGCATTGATAATTTTGGAAAACTCGCCATAGCTACTTTCTCAAGTATAACATTGACGGAGTTACTTCTAATTTCCATACCACGGGTGGTAATGGGTTAAGGGATCGAGGTATCACCGCCGGTGTTTAGTACAATACACTTACATAGAATTTGACTGCTTTCGGGCTATTTTCTTTTCAGTCTCAGCCAGAAATGTTGGAAGCTCTTCACGACTTTTCGCCAGAGACACCGGACGAAGTGACGTTCAAGCGAGGAGACAACATAAAGTTAATCGAAAGGACCGATGATGGCTGGTGGACCGGACTGGTCATCCGCACTGGTCAACAGGGACTTTTCCCCAGTACCTTCGTGAAAGCGGTGCGATAGAAAATGCTGTGAAAGTTATCCGCACCAATGAACTGGGACTGACTTAAAAAAAACACTTCGTGAACGCGGTCCAATAGAGAACGTCATGAAAGAAAATGTGTGTAAATTATCCGAACTGGTCAACAAGGACTTTCGTGAAAGCGGTCTGATAGAAAATGCTGTGATAGAAAGTTATGCATATTTATTTTAATTATTTGCACCAGTGAGCAGCAATTGTTCCCCAGTACGATCGTGAAAGCGGTCCGTTGGAAAATGAAAGTTCTCTGAAGATTATGTTAGTTCGTCATCAATTTATTTCGTATATTGTTGTTTTTCAGTGAGTCGAATAGTATGTATTATATATTACTTGTTATATTTTTCCTTTGAACATGTCATGTAAAAGAGATGCCTCTCGACTGGATTAAGTAACGATGAAGACCAACATCACTTTGACCAGTTTACCCACATTGCTAAACGTCTCTCATTCGCAAGCAGTGATGCTTGTTTGGTGGTTACTAAATTAAGTTTGTCACAATGTGCTGACCACAAACAAAGCAGCCTTATTCATTTTGGTTTTTTACCGATTTACGTCACACAAGGCTCCTTCCACCCATATTCATATGTTTCTCTAATGTCATTTTTGAGATATTTAAGACAAAGTTAAAGTTGGTCTGAATCGATTTCCTTGGACCAACGTTAATTCAAAGGAAAGTCGCAAATAAGTTGGTGATAACCAAGGCTGGTGCCGCTCGACGTAATCTTGAATTTTTAATAAGTTTCACTTACCATGGAGTTTTCCAGTAGTTCTTAAGACATCTTTTGTGTGTGCAAAAATGCGTTTCATTTTCTGTTGTTTAACTCGGTATTATTATTTGTAAGTGGTGTGATGTTTTTGATTTGTTTTTTTAAATATACTACTGTGGTTTATTCCCATTTTTGTTCGCAATTATTGTTTTCCCTATAGACGTCTTTTTGTTCGATTCTGCTTTATGATCGTTGTGTTTGTGTTATTCGAAATGCGATGTGGTACCAACAAAAAAAAGTTCCATGTTTATTTAAAATGAAAATGGACATAAAAGTTTTCTTATCTTATCTTATCTTTATCTTATCTTATCTTAATTACTTTTGTTCAAAACGGAGTCTTCGAAAATGAAACGTTTATCGTGGCTTTTACAGTGTCAGCGATGTAATCAATCCAAATTTAAATACACGCCTTTCTGGTACTGGTTTTCATCTGATATCAATTTGTGCTTTTGCTTAACGTATAAATCATGCACTGAATTATTTATTTGCCAGAAAGACAAAGTATAAATGATGTCGGTGTTCCTGGCTGTTGTGTGCGCGTGAGTGTTTGTGTGGTTAGTTTACCTGGCCGCTTTGCGCGCGCGCGCGCGTGCGCGTGTGCGTGTGTGTGTGTGTGTGTGTCATCCTATATCATGTGACTGCTGTGCTCTACTGCATAGACTGATTTCTTTTACTGGTAAAACCTCGTGATTCGTTGCTGTTTGTAGAAACATCGTAGGAGCCAATGTGGGGTTTGTGATGATCCATATTTGTCGCTCACCGAAACATGTGGCACATACGAGTTTTTTCTTTCTTGATAACATTTAACAATTGTTTGCAAGATATTCACTCAACACTTTTTTAAGGGTAAAAAAGAAAAGCTAAGGATTCATGAAACACAAACACCAAAAATCGAGAGAAAAAAAAGGTTGTTACTAGGTTTGACGTTTAAACACCGACAATACTGCGCGACGTTTTCAGTCGATACAACTATCTACGGTAAGTGGATACATACAGCAAGCTGGCGCTTTAAAGGCACTGTTCGTCTAGTGAAAATGATTAGGCTCACCATCTCAGATCTGCCTGGGCATTAACCTGGGATAGGGCCGACCTTCCACCTGGACGTACACATACCAAAAACTAACACCTTGTATGCTTTCTGCGTAGAGTGGGAATTGAGCTTGAATCGAGACAGAGAGACAGAGACAGACAGAGAGAGAGAGGCAGACAGAGACAGAGAGAAGAAACAGAAGAAGAAGAAGAAGAAGAAGAAGAAGAAGAAGAAGAAGAAGAAGAAGAAGAAGAAGAAGAAGAAGAAGAAGAAGAAGAAGAAGAAGAAGAAGAAGAAGAAGAAGAAGAAGAAAACTGTCCCAATCTGAAACGATGACTCAGTTCATTTGCATAGAAAGGACTGTGTCTTTAAACAGGACAACAATTGATTTGTTTATGAAGCCTTCGCATGGCAGATAAGCATGGACTGATGCTATCTGGAGAAAAAACACCTCTTTCTTGTACTGCACGTGGAAATAATATTGAAAAGATTCATCAGCCACTGTGTGTTACCAAACAAACCAGAGCTGTTTGCTTAGAACTAGCCTATCTCTGTGCAATATCGAAATACAGTTTTTGCGTTCTGATAATTCCCGTTACTTTGGACGTGGGAAGGGGGGTCTGGGGAGGTCTTTAGTGTGTGTTCCATTGTATAGTATACTAAATGCGCATTGGCTGAGCTCGCAACTAATGTTTTATTTCGCTTGCTTGATTTTGTAATATAGCTCAGTGAGTCACACTGTGAACAAGGAAGAAGTACAAAAGTTACTGCGTTTATCCGAGGAGGTAAAAACAACGCCGTGAACAGGACAGGCAAGGTATGATGACTTCGTTTGTTGTATTTCTTGTTTCTGCTGTGGGGCTCCTGATATCTGCCGTTGCCTTGCCAACCACTAGCCCCTCTTCTACATCGAAACGAAGTGACGCCCTGGCAACCTTGCAGAACGCTGTGATCAAGCAATGGCAGCTGATCACTCAGATGCAGAGCAAAATAGCAACACTGGAATCCAGGCTAGGTAGGCCAAAAGAGGGATTTATTTGACGCACTCAGTCTCGACTTTTCCTCACTGCTCGTATTGTTTACCAGGATGCAACACATTAATTATTGTTAGGACGCTTGGTGGTGGTGTTCATACACATACGCACGCACGCAACGTGCAAGCACACAACCACATCATAGTAATCACACAAAGACACACACACACACACACACACACACACACACACACATACACACTCACTCACACATACACACACCCAGACACACAGAGACACACACACACACACACACACATACCACACACACACACATACACACACATACACACACACACACATACACACACACACACACACACACATACACACACATACACACACACACACATACACACACACACACACACACACACGCACGCACGCACGCACACACACACACACACACACACACACACACACACACACACACACACAGTGATCATAGTTGTCATACCTGATATATGATTCTGCTAAAATTCGATGTCACTGACATCAGTGTTCCCAGGTGTTGAAAACTCTTAACTCTCTCAAGCGGTCTTCTGAAAGTTTTCAATGATTATATACAATTAGATATCGATTATCCGAATGCGCCTTTTGCAAAACTGATCAACTAAACAAGTCGCGTAAGGCGAAAATACAACATTTAGTCAAGTAGCTGTCGAACTCACAGAATGAAACTGAACGCAATGCCATTTTTCAGCAAGACCGTATACTCGTAGCATCGTCAGTCCACCGCTCATGGCAAAGGCAGTGAAATTGACAAGAAGTTGCGCTAAGAAGGATAGCACGCTTTTCTGTACCTCTCTTTGTTTTAACTTTCTGAGCGTGTTTTTAATCCAAACATATCATATCTATATGTTTTTGGAATCAGGAACCGACAAGGAATAAGATGAAAGTGTTTTTAAATTGATTTCGACAATTTAATTTTGATCATAATTTTTATATATTTAATTTTCAGAGCTTGTTTTTAATCCAAATATAACATATTTATATGTTTTTGGAATCAGAAAATGATGGAGAATAAGATGAACGTAAATTTGGATCGTTTTATAAATTTTTATTTTTTTTTACAATTTTCAGATTTTTAATGACCAAAGTCATAATTAATTTTTAAGCCACCAAGCTGAAATGCAATACCGAAGTCCGGGCTTCGTCGAAGATTACTTGACCAAAATTTCAACCAATTTGGTTGAAAAATGAGGGCGTGACAGTGCCGCCTCGCCTCAACTTTCACGAAAAGCCGGATATGACGTCATCAAAGACATTTATCAAAAAAATGAAAAAAACGTTCGGGGATTTCATACCCAGGAACTCTCATGTCAAATTTCATAAAGATCGGTCCAGTAGTTTAGTCTGAATCGCTCTACACACACACACACACACACACACTTACACACACACATGCACACACACACGCACATACACCACGATCCTCGTCTCGATTCCCCCCTCTACGTTAATACATTTAGTCAAAACTTGACTAAATGTAAAAAAAAAAAAAGATCTCTGTAATTGTAATTATGAGTTCTTCCTTCTGCAACAAATGTTTTTGTATACAATGTCAGGTAAGAGAATACACTGAGCACAAAAAGTTAAGGATATTTTTTCAGTGGTATAGCCCAGATGTTAAACAGCAGTTTTTGGGTCAGAAAGATACGTGATACGCATCTTTCTGACCCAAAAACTGCTGTTTAACATCTGGGCTATACCATTGAAAAAATATCCTTAACTTGTTGTGCTCAGTGTATCTCTGAAGATGTGTGTGTGTGTGTGTGTGTGTGTGTGTGTGTATGTGTGTGTGTGTGTGTGTCTGTGAGTGTGTGTGTGTGTGTGTGTGTCTGTCTGTGTGTGTGTCTGTCTCTCTGTCGGTCTGTCTGTCTGTCTCTGTCCGTCTCTGTCCGTATGTGTGTGTGTCTGTGTAGGCTGCGTCTGTTTGTGTGTGTGTCTGCGCATGTCTCTGTGTCTGTTTGCGTACGTGTAATTTTCACATTTTGTACCAGGAAAAGATCGACCAGTAGCTTTCATGGTCAGCGTTCCATACAATCAAGACCTTAACGTGAACCAGCGTGTCGGCTTCGGGACACCGGAGCTCAATGTTGGCGGAGGATTCCGCACTGCAACCGATTCCTTTGTGGCTCCCGTGTCAGGGATCTATGTCCTCTTTCTCAAGGTAACATTAATGACCGATTAGGTATTGACTAGTTCTTTATCTTACCTTACTAGCATTATTTGGCTTCAGTACTGGTTAACAGCATCTTTGTCACACGAAACCAGAACTGAAAGCCATTTCTGACGCCCGTGTTTGATTGATGATTTATTTGCCCGTGTCTTTCTTTCAGCGCCCTACTTTCACATTTTCTAAATGTATTTGAAATACATCAGAGAAGTTAACATTGTTTTGTGCTGTTTGAATGATTATGTGAGAGTTCCTGGACCATTTCGAAGATCTAAAGCTAAACATGGCTAAACAGACGGGGCACAGGAACAAATAGTTGTGGGTGAATACTGTTATTCTTTACCGGCAGGTGATGGGGCAAATAGGAACACATTACACCAATTACATGACGTTCCAGTTGAAGAAGGACAACGCGGTGATTGCGGAGACAGAAACAAACGACAACGACAACAGCGACAGATCGTCGGTACAGGTCATTGTCCATCTGACGAAGGGCCAGTCGGTGTGGGTCGTCAAGTCAGGTGGTACTGGCAGAACCATTTTCGGGGGTGGAGTTGTATCCACACTGGGTGGATTTCTTCTTCGAGCCGATTGAAACATCGTTGACTTTTCAACCTCTTGAAGTCTTTTTGCAAAGATTATTCGTTTTCTTGTTTGTCACGTCCTTGTAGCAACTCTTTGCCAGCGTTTGTCATATTTACTTTAGGCCCCCAAATCACATCTCTCTCTCTCTCTCTCTCTCTCTCTCTCTCTCTCTCTCTCTCTCTCTCTCTCTCTCTCTCTAATCATTGCTTACTCTCAAGAAGAAAAAAAGTGACACACTTGTTTATATTACTGAGACAGCACTCCTGCCGGCTCACGAATGGCATCAACAGAGAACGATTGCCAGTTGCTCTGACAATGTTTTCTGGCGCCAATGTTTCACTACTTACAAACGACCAACATTGTTGAAGTAAATGTAACTGATTCAAATCAGCATGATCCTTCCAGAACATACTTCATACTCAAGTTAATTCGTGCTATAGTGCTTGCTCATTAAGTCTTTCAAACATAATCTAAACAACGACGTGACTGTGGTAAGATGAACAAAGTTAAAAAACAAAGGAATACTGTACTCACCAATACAAGAACGGGACAAGACGGTACGAATTTTCGCTTATGGAAGCTTCATCAGGAAAAACAAGAACACAAAAGACAACAAAAAGCAGACGCAACACGGAACGAACAAGGTTTGAAAGAAAATGGAGGGGAAACACGCAAAAAAGGGAAGGAACTCTAGGAACGGAAATGAATGAAAGGGGAGAGAAGTGGTTGGATGATGTCATGGGCACAGGCATACTAGACTAAAAGTGATACACATTCATAAAGGGGGGGGGGGGGGGGGGGGGGGGTGGGGACAGAGGAAATAAATAAATAAAAAAAATAACAAAAAAAATAAAAATAAAAAATAAATAAAAAAAAATAATTTAAAAAAAAATAAAAATAAAAAAAATAAAAATAAAAAAATTAAAAAATTAAAAAAAATTAAAAAAATTTAATAAATAAATAAATAAATAAAAAAGAAAAAAAATTTTTAAAAGAAATTTAAAAAAAATTTTAAAAAAAGGGGGGAGGGGGGGAAACAAATGTACGCACGCACACGCACACATACACACACACACATACAACCAAACACATGAAATCACACATAAACACACACACATTCACACTCAAACACACACACACACACGTACTGTAAATCCACAGTATGTTTGGGGAATACAGGTACATCACATTTTCGCATTCAAACCATCAGGTGTGGATGTGCCCAGGAATAATATAAAATCGGACTCTACTTGTTTTCTGTCTGTGGAGGTGCTGTACATTTGCCAGACACCTTTCACACGTGCATCCAGGAAGGTGTGGTTGCTGCTGTTGAAATGTTGGGCAACAGACCTACAGCGGCGATGCCGAATATCTGCCAGATGTTCGGTGAAGCGGGTAGAGAGGGTTCTTTCGGTCTCACCAATGTAGAGTACTTATGGGCAAACATACATAATACAGGTACATTCCATCTTTTGCAGGCAGCACGGTTGTATTAACATAAAGGTCATGTATTCGTTCAACTTCTTTCTTATTTTTGGACGATATATAACGTTTTCCTTTGAGTGTGGTGTTCCACACTCTGTTTTTCTTGGTTTAATATTCTTTTGCACAACATATTACGAAAGCGATCTAGCTCCCGCAATAACATTGGCCTACTCTCGTAGATATTCATGATATGTGCCCTGTATTAATAGCGCAGCAATTGAAGATACTTACATAGACTGAGCATCGCTCTGTGTTTCTCTATTTAAGAAAATAAAAGATACTCAGTCTCTCAATAACTCGATGTATGCGTGTGTGTATGTACGCGTGCGTTCGTGTGTACGTGCGTGCGCGCGTGTGTGTGTGGTTCTGTCTATCTGCGTGCACAATCATGTCAGCGTTGTTGTGTGCTTGTCTTAATAAAAATACATCGGTTCATCGTTCTGCATGTTCGTGTGCCGCTCTGTCTGTTTATGGGTGTACACTCACGTCTATTTCTATCTATGTTTGTAAATGTAACACACACACACACACACACACACACACACACACACGCGCGCGCGCGCACGCACACACACGCACGCACGCACGCACGCACACACACACACACAGCTACACACACACAAATGATGAAGTTTATACAGTTAAATAAAGCAAATATCCCAGACCTTAATAAATATACAATGCGAAAAACAGCCCCCCCCCCCCCCTCTCTCTCTCTCTCTCTCTCTGTCTTGCTCGATTGGGCTTCCACATGTATAACTGTTGCTTTTCATATTTTGAGATGCAAAAGTGAATAACAAAACAGCCCCAGAGTTTTATTGTTGAGCATCGGCGGCTCATGAGAGCGCTATCTGACTATTTTACTTTGTTGTGTTATAAATAATTTTTAGGGTTTACCATTCTTTCTGGTCTCCACTCTAAAAATCCCTTTCACTTGTTTAGACTTCAGGGTTTATTTTGGATCGTGGATCAGCTGGCTGGTTCCCATGTTATCAGACACGAACACACGAACTCGAGACAAAAGACTGAAACAGATAACAGATGTCACGGTAAAAGAGCACGCACGCACGCACGCACGCACGCGCGTGCGCGCACACACACACACACTCACTCACACTACACACACACACACACACACACACACACACACACACACACACACACACAGACACTGCACTCTGCCGGAATACAAATGTCAAATTGGCAATACAGAAGTGAACGGACGCAAGTCATGCCGGCTTCTTTCGCTGCGTTCAAGTTCTTCGTGTGTCATACCCTGGTGCTGTCTTGTACGGTTGCCGGTTTTACCCATAACACCGCTCACCATGACGTACACACGCGAACTGATGACGTGTCTCCTTTGGAAGCCATCGTAATGAAACAAGGGCAATTAATCGCACAGATGCAAGCCAGAATAGACGCATTGGAAGCCAAACAAGGTATGGAAAAATCTAAACTAAACTGGATCGAAGAAATGCCTGATTTTGAGGAGCAGGTCAAAGACACAATCCTTCCCGTGAAAACAGCTCTGCTCATGCACGATCTCAGATCTGGCCGAGCTGCTACATGGGATACCCTCTGCTTGGTCACATTCCAAAAATCAACATCCTGACAGCTGCCTGTGCACAGTGAGATTTTTTTGCTTGAATCAATTCCCCATAAAGTCACTAGGACTGCTTTCTTTCTTTCTTTCTTTCTTTATTTGGTGTTTAACGTCGTTTTCAACCACGAAGGGTTATATCGCGACGTGGAAAGGGGGGAGAGGGGATAGAGCCACTTGTCAATTGTTTCTTGTTCACAAAAGCACGAATAAAAAATTTGCTCCAGGGGCTTGCAACGTAGTACAATATATTACCTTACTGGGAGAATGCAAGTTTCCAGTACAAAGGACTTAACATTTCTTACATACTGCTTGACTAAAATCTTTACAAAAATTGACTATATTCTATACAAGAAACACTTAAGGGTAAAAGGAGAAACAGAATCCGTTAGTCGCCTCTTACGACATGCTGGGGAGCATCGGGTAAATTCTTCCCCCTAACCCGCGGGGGGACACTAGGACTGCACTAGTGTCCGTTTAGAAATGAATTCATGAGAAAAAAAATCCTCACTCTGCACTGTGTTTACGACCCGGCTGTTGATTTTCGGTTTTGATCGCATTTTTTAACCAAATTGATTGAAATATTGGTCAAACATTCTTTGACTCTATCCTGACTATCGGATTGCATTTCACCCTGGAAGCTTAAACATTTTAGGTAATTAGTTTGCTCATTAAAATTGGGTTTACAATATCATTTTTGTTAACAAATGATTGCGTTGTGTTCTTTACCATCTCCTGAATCCCAAAATATATACATGGAGTGTGTTTGGAATGAAAACAAGCTTAAAAATCAAGAAAATGCGTTGTCTGCAAAAGGGGTTCATTCGGCTTGTGTTACCGACACCATGTGTTAGTAGGGTTTTCTCGGCCAAGGTTTTTTTGCCAACCTACTATATTGGTGAAGAAAATGAAGTGCGTTCAGGTCCATTCTGTGAATACGACAGATTGACTAACAAATTGTTTAATTATTTTTCCTTTACGCAAGTTTCCTGCAGCCATCCCGTCATTACTTCTGGACTTCTTCTTACATTTAGTCAAGTTTTGACTAAATGTTTTAACATAGAGGGGGAATCGAGACGAGGGTCGTGGTGTATGTGTGTGTGTGTGTGTCTGTCTGTGCGTGTGTGTGTGTAGAGCGATTCAGACCAAACTACTGGACCGATCTTTATGAAATTTGACATGAGAGTTCCTGGGAATGATATCCCCAGACGTTTTTTTCATTTTTTCGATAAATACTTTTGATGACGTCATATCCGGCTTTTTGTAAACGTTGAGGCGGAACTGTCACACCCTCATTTTTCAATCAAATTGATTGCAATTTTTGTAAAGCAATCTTCGACGAAGGCCGGACTTCGGTATTGCATTTCAGCTTGGTGGCTTAAAAATTAATTAATGACTTTGGTCATTAAAAATCTGAAAATTGTAATAATTTTTTTTTATATAAAACGATCCAAATTTACATTCATCTTATTCTAAATCATTTCCTGATTCCAAAAACATATAAATATGTTATATTTGGATTAAAAACAAGCTCTGAAAATTAAAAATATAAAAATTATGATCAAAACTAAATTTCCGAAATCGATTTAAAAACAATTTCATCTTATTCCTTGTCGGTTCCTGATTCCAAAAACATATAGATATGATATGTTTGGATTAAAAACACGCTCAGAAAGTTAAAACGAAGAGAGGTACAGAAAAGCGTGCTATGCAGCACAGCGAAACCACTACCGCGCTGAACAGGCTCGTCAGTTTCACTCCGTTTTGCACAAGCGGCGGACTACGGTCATTGTGAAAAAATGCAGTGCGTTCAGTTTCATTCTGTGAGTTCCACAGCTTGACTAAATGTAGTAATTTCGCCTTACGCGACTTGTTTTCTTTTATGTTTCCTTTAATTTTCCACAACTGTCCTCATCATCATCATCTTTCTCTTCCTGTCAGTGAACGATGAGCGACTTGTAGCCTTCATGGTCAGTGTTCCACAAACCCAAGTCCTGAGCAACGAACAGCGTGTCCACTTCGGAACACCGGAGCTGAATGCTGGCGGGGGATTTCACACTTCCACCAATTCCTTTGTGGCTCCTGTGTCTGGGCTCTATGTCTTCTTTCTCAAGGTAACACCAGCTTTATATAGATGAACAAATATACATGCCGTGTTAATATTTTGCATTTCCGTGTACACCATCGTGTGTTCCGGGCCATTATAGATTTGGCCTGGCTTTCACATTTGAGAAGAATAATATTTCTACCTTGACAAAATCAACAGCCGAGCTGCTACATGGGATACCCTCTGCTTGGTCACATTCCAAAAATCAACATCCTGACAGCTGCCTGTGCACAGTGAGATTTTTTTGCTTGAATCAATTCCCCATAAAGTCACTAGGACTGCTTTCTTTCTTTCTTTCTTTCTTTATTTGGTGTTTAACGTCGTTTTCAACCACGAAGGGTTATATCGCGACGGGGAAAGGGGGGAGAGGGGATAGAGCCACTTGTCAATTGTTTCTTGTTCACAAAAGCACTAATCAAAAATTTGCTCCAGGGGCTTGCAACGTAGTACAATAATATTACCTTACTGGGAGAATGCAAATTTCCAGTACAAAGGATTTAACATTTCTTACATACTGCTTGACTAAAATCTTTACAAAAATTGACTATATTCTATACAAGAAACACTTAACAAGGGTAAAAGGAGAAACAGAATCCGTTAGTCGCCTCTTACGACATGCTGGGGAGCATCGGGTAAATTCTTCCCCCTAACCCGCGGGGGGGAATTGCAAACATGTTTCACGAAATCGCAGTACATGTTTACACCGTCATGCTACACGTCACACGACATTCGCGCCATGCAAATAGCTGCGATATCTCTATTTACAAAATGCAAGAAAAATGACAAGAACAGTAATTGAATCTCTCCAAAGCTCTGTGCAGTTGAAAACAGACATCTAAGAAATAGTTATACATGTATTCACTTCTGAACAATGGGCTCATAGAGATATAAATCATGCTGCTTCAAGAATAACATAACATGAATTCATATCAATGCTTTTCCTTTTTTTTCTCGATTGGCGCAGTAGCCTAGTGGTTAGGACATCAGACACGAAGTCTCGAGGTCGAGAGTTCAATTCTTCGCCGGCGCGTTTATTTGTTCCCCTTGATCTCTCTTGAAGATAATATATGATCAGTCTTGAGAGAGCAAACCGGATGTTATCCCTGCAAAATTCAAGCGTTGACTGAAGCTCCCAAGGTCATACACGCCGTATAGGTGGGGTTTCGGGTAGCGTTTTCTGTACAGAATTCTGTACATGATTTTCTCCCTATTTTTCAACCTCGTAGCCCCGGAAAGTCATAAATAGACCACAGCTTTAAAGGGTATTCACCCTTTTTCACAACCCAGAGTTATTTCCGAACATCGTCTATGGACTTTGCCTGGCACTGTGACACAAGCTCCTACGGCTTATTAACTCAGCTGTTCTTTTCTGGCAGGTGATGGGACAAGCAGGCGGAGATGACGCCCACTATATGAAGTTCACCTTAAAGAAAGACAACGCGGTCATTGCAGAGACGGAAACGAACGACGACGACAACCAAGACAGATCGTCGGTGCAAGTCGTCGTCGACCTGAAGCAAGGGCAGTCGGTGTGGGTGGAAAAATCCGGAGGTTCCGGCACAACTATCTCAGGGGGTGGAATTCTGTCCACACTGGGTGGATTTCTTCTTCGCGCTGGTGACACATTTTGATGTCGTGTACATGTACATCTATTTTAAAGCTCAGATAGCATGACTTCTGGCCGTGGGTTTAATTTTTATTGGTTCTTAGTTTTTTTGTTTTGTCACGTTTTTGTTTTTACACCTTTTTATGTACATCGTAGTATTGACAGAACATATGGCTTCTGTAGGCTAAAAAGGAACATTTCTTACCATATTATTACACATTTTATAAATCACCATACTATCGCCTGGGCTTGCTTGTGCTAAAGCGCATAGAAGCCTCACTGAAAATTGGCATATAAATAAAAAAAATCAACAGCCTGGCAGTATTCCGTGCAGAGTACAGTCAGTGTTCATGCCTGATTAATGTTGTGTAACCCTATCTCCCTCTCACGGAAATGACGCAGTGTGTGTGTGTGTGTGTGTGTGTGTTCCCTTGTTTTGTAGCCGGCAAGTCTTTGGCAACATCATATTCTCCCATCTTGTAGTATCCATCAGATACCCCGCGGCCCGTTGACCATCGTACATGTTCTGATGTTCCCCCGTCATTTCAATTGATTCTGTTTAGCTGACAGAGCTAGAGGCGAGATGAGAAGTATAATTATGCCAGAAAACTACTGAAAATGTACACTGGCAACCGGCCGTGGAATGGGGTCACTAACTTCGTAGCGGCGGCCTGCAGCGAGTGGCGTGCATGGTGCCAGCAACCGGGTTTCTCCGCGAGAACGGCGCTTTGGGGCTCTAGGCCTATGCTAATGCTAAGTCTATCTCTGTGGTTACAACAGACAGGTACACGGTACAATGATAAAGAGCAAAAAAAAATCCGTCGGGAAACCTCGTTGACTGAACAGGGCCTTACCTTCTCAGAGGGGCCACTACGAGAGAGTAGTCTCTCTTGTAATAATCGACCTAAATTAATTAAAGATAGCATATACAGAAAACAACTTTTCCAGGGGAATAAAATCTGAGAGAAGTAATGAGTTTTACTGTAAACACAGTTGCAAGACTAACTTGGGAGGAAGCGTTTAGTGCAGTCAGTACTTCATATGAAGGAACTCGTAGCCAGTACCGCTGAATGTTTTGATGTGATATTGAAAAAGAAGTCCACCGGCTGGTTATCTGAATGGAGAGATGAAGACCGAGTCCAAACTAAGGACTCCAGATTGAATCTGTGATGCGCGCGCCCTGGAATCTAGGTAGAGCGCACTAGTAAAACAAACACACCACAAAACAAGTCGCGTGAAGCGATTTAAAAGCATGTAGTCAAATGAATCAGTCGGTATCTACAAACTAAAAGATCATTTAAAAGCATGTAGTCAAATGAATCAGTCGGTATCTACAAACTAAAAGATCAACACCAAAAAACAGTCATGGCCGCCAAGACAACATATAGATACTCTCGGCTATCCATACGCAAAGTCCGAGACGGGTCACGCTCGTCTCCGCTTAGCATGCGACCGTCGTGTTACTGACTGAAGCTATTTTCTTTCATTCTGAGCACATTTTTAGAGTAAACATATTTCTTTCTTTATTTGGTGTTTAACGTCGTTTTCAACCGTTCAAGGTTATATCGCGACGGGGAAAGGGGGAGATGGGATAGAGCCACTTGTTAATTGTTTCTTGTTCACTAAAGCACTAATCAAAAAATTGCTCCAGGGGCTTGCAACGTAGTACAATATATGACCTTACTGGGAGAATGCAAGTTTCCAGTACAAAGGACTTACCATTTCTTACATACTGCTTGACTAAAATCTTTACAAACATTGACTATAATTATTCTATACAAGAAACACTTAACAAGGGTAAAAGGAGAAACAGAATCCATTAGTCGCGTCTTACGGCATGCTGGGGAGCATCGGGTAAATTCTTCCCCCAAAGGCCTAACCCGCGGGGGGTAGAGTAAACATGACATAACTATATAGTTTTTGAATTCAGCATAAGATGAATAAAAGGCAATCATTTTTTTAATCTGCTTCTAAAAATTCGATTTTAATGACAACTTTAATGAGCAAACTTATTAACTAAATTTTAAGCTGAAATGCAATCCCAGAGTCCGGACTACGTCGAAGATTGTCTGACCAAAATTTCAATTTATTTGGTTAAAAAAATTGAGTCCTTGACAGTGCCGCCTCAACTTAAAGGCACAGTAAGCCTCCCGTAAACCATCACAGAGCTCCCCGAGCGTCTAAATACAGTACAAGCATACTTCCATTTGAACACTCACCGAACGGGAACATCCTGGCTGCTTTCTGTCGAGCGTGAGACATTTTCAAAGAATTTATTTTCGTAGACTTGTTCCGTTAACAACAACGGCGCCTCGTTTTTGCGCTAGACCTAACTTTTAAAATCTAAATAATAAATTGACAGCTTGTTACACAAACATTCTTTAATCATAAAAGAATTCGTTTTTCATCAAGACAAGATCAGAACAATTCGAAGTTGTGAAAGTTTAAAAAAAGAAAAGCCCGGAAGCAGGGTCACGCAAGGGTCGTAGCAGACGACGGCCGGTTTATCAGTGCAAATCGCCGTTCCTCTCAACAGTCAAAAGCCATCGCTAGAGTTCTTGTGAACCACATCCGTTGTTTCGTGCATAAAAAAAACCGTGCTATTGTAGATAAGCTCACGTCGAGTCGCATTCAAATGACTAACTATGACGACTGCATTGTGAAAAGGGAAAACTGGATCACACGGGTTCACGATGGCTCAGGGGTAAGATAAACCACGCAAAAATAAATTCTTTGAAAATTGTTCGCTCTTTACGGAGGGCACCTAGGATGTTCTCAATTGGTGAGTGTTTAAATGAAATGGTGTTTGTACTGTGTGTAAAAGCCTGACCGTATCTGTGATGGTTTACGGGAGGCTTACTCTGCCTTTAAACAAAAAAAGGCGGATATGACATCATCAAAGGCATCTATTCAAAAAATGAAGAAATTATGTGGGGAACTTTCATGTGAAGTTTTATGAAGATCGGTCCAGCAGTTTTCTCAGAATCGCTTTACACACACACACACACACTTGACTAAATGTAAAAAGGACGTAAAGTTATGTCAAAACATTTACTGATTAATGTCACATAGTGTTTAGACATGGATTTAATGTCACCCAAACCATCAGCAGCGATATATAATATAGCCTTTGTATTTCCTTCCTGAAACGCATTTACTGTAGTGGAACATTAAACTATAAAATAAAATAAATAAAATGTCTTAGAAACAAGTTTTCAAAAATGATGGGACAGTGCATTCTGTCATGCTCAAGCAAACGCTGAAGAAGACTAGGGTCTGGAGTCTCAGTAAAAGCGAGAACATTGTCATGTGTGCAAATTCATTTACAGTAAGTACTCCCCTTTTATTTTTAAGATCACACACAAAAATCTAAGAATAATCAGCTCTTAAAAGGTTGGGAATTAAGTTGACAGAAATAATGAACAGAAAATCTGTGAAAGCAAGCTCTGGGAACAAAAGGAATGTAGGTGCTTCAAATTTATATGCGACAACTGACATCATTGTCATATGCCATAAAAGTGAGAGTTATCCCGAACCAAATCTAATGACACCTGAGAGAATAACAAGCACCAAAATAAATAAGTGACTTTTATCCTTCATATTCATTTATGCCAATCTCTTTGTTTCTTAGATCTTTCTTTCTTTATTTGGTGTTTAACGTCGTTTTCAACCATTCAAGGTTATATCGCGACGGGGAGATGGGATAGGGGAAAGGGGGGAGATGGGATAGAGCCACTTGTTAATTGTTTCTTGTTCACAAAAGCACTAATCAAAAAATTGCTCCAGGGGCTTGCAACGTAGTACAATGTATATGACCTTACTGGGAGAATGCAAGTTTCCAGTACAAAGGACTTAACATTTCTTACATACTGCTTGACTAAAATCTTTACAAACATTGACTATATTCTATACAAGAAACACTTAACAAGGGTAAAAGGAGAAACAGAATCCCTTAGTCGCCTCTTACGACATGCTGGGTTTGTTTGTTTGTTTATTTGTTGCTTAACGTCCAGCCGACTACGCAGAGCCATATCAGGACGAGGAAGGGGGGGATGAAGGGGGCCACTTGTCAAGCGATTCCTGTTTACAAATGCACTAACCCATTACTTGTGTCCCAGCAGGCTTTAGTAAAACTAAATTAATACCTACTGGAAGATTACCAGTTTCCAGTATGTTAAAATAGGCTTAACCTATCTACTGCTGGACTTACATCAGAACACTAACAGATTAAACTATACATGAATCGCGAGACAAGCGGCAAGAGAAGAGATTTTTGGAAAAAATACAGGTGAATGAGCAAGAAGGCAGAAAAAAGAAAAGAATTCATGAAGAAAAAGAGAGCATGACAGGAAAGACAAACCAAAAATCTACCTAACAGCAAACTAGAAAGCTCCTGCGGTTCCAAAAACAGGAGGGGCCTTTAATTTCATAACCGCAGTGCCCCACTGCGGGACGACATGCTGGGTAGCATCGGGTAAATTCTTTCTCGTCCCAACCAATATGGGACTCCCCCTAACCCGCGGGGGGGTGTTTCTTAGATCTAAAAAATAGCGCTCTGGTTCATTTGATAACAATTCTACAAAAGCAAGTCTTGAAAGTGAAAGAGGGAAACTATTAAAACAGATGTCTTCATGGGGGGTTCCACTGTTAAAAAAATGCTTGCACAGTAGACTTGTAGAGAAAAGAAGCAAGCCATGAGATTTTCAACAAAATATCTCATGTGCAGTCAGCTTTCATTATATCCTGAAATGACTTCATAAACATCAGTACATATTTGTTTGTTTGTTTGTTTGCTTAACGCCCAGCCGACCACGAAGGGCCATATCAGAGCGGTGCTGCTTTGACATATAACGTGCGCCACACACAGGACAGAAGTCGCAGCACAGGCTTCATGTCTCACCCTGGCAGTCACATTATTCTGACACCGGACCAACCAGTCCTAGCACTAACCCCATAATGCCAGACGCCAGGCGGAGCAGCCACTAGATTGCCAATTTTAAAGTCTTAGGTATGACCCGGCCGGGGTTCGAACCCACGACCTCCCGATCACGGGGTGGACGCCTTTACCACTAGGCCAACCGTGCCGGTTTATCAGTACATATGATATATCATGGTGTATGTACTTCTGCAAAAACAACAACAAAACTGCTTGTTCAAAACAAACTTGCTACTGTGAACGGCTCAGATCATGGGTTGGTTGGTTGGTTTTTGGGGTTTAATGTCTCTTCAGCAGATGGTAGCTGCTATTCGAGACCGATGCAGTTATTTTCTTTTCTCAGATCATGGGTAATATTAACACCTTCACATTTAAATGCTTATTTTATAGCCATCCATTGAATTGAGAAGAAAACAAAGCATACTAAACTGCTAAGCAAGAAACAAACAAAAAGGAAATAAACGGAACCAACAGCATCGTTTTGTATGTGTGGGTAGTAAATACGTTTAATTCACAAAATACGGCGGAAAATGGCGACCAATTTGTTGCACAGCGGCAGGTCACCTTTTTAAACCAAGGCCAGTACTTTCATACATGACAAAGGAAAGCAAATGAGGCCTGAATGAAAAAGTTATAGTGTTCCTTTGTGTGTCTGAGTGATACACTGTTTCAACCAACTATCTTCTAAAACGTAATTGCACTCAACAGATTTTTCTTCCGCTCATAACTTTCGTGTCACACGGTCTTTGCGACAAAGAGATAGATGGCATTCTCGCAAAACATCATTGACAACTCAGACCCGTCATTTTTAGCCTTGACATTGGGAAGAGCAACTATTATAGTGTGTTTTAAGAAAGAAAAACATTGTAGTATCGGCAAAACACGACCAAATGAGTTTCGTGTCACAGCGTTATGGGCGTGAGATTTGTTAGACTTTTTGTTCTCACACTGTAGCAAAATCATTATTAACACAGACCAGTCATTTTTAGCATAGACATTGAGAAGGGCTACTATTATGATGTGTTTTAAAAAATAAAAACATTATAGTATCGGCAGAACACGTCCAAATGAGTTTCCTTTCACAGTGTTATGGGCGTGAGATTGTTTAGACTGACACTGCAGATCATATCTCAAAAACTACTGAGTGGATCTTCATGAAATTTGATATGGATATTTTTGAAGGGATTTTCTCATGGAGGGTTTCTCCGTTTATTGATAGGACAGTTTGATGACGTCATATTTTCCCGTTTGCCAAAAAGTTGAGGCAGAACTTTTACAGTTACAGTTTTTCATCAATTTGATCGAAATTCTTATCACACAATTTTAGATCTAGGCCGGATTATGGGATTGCATTTCAGCTTGGTACCTTAAATTTTTGTTATTAAAATGTTTGTTCAAAATATGCCATATTTTTAATTTTGTAAAAACTTATATTTTAAACAGAAAAGTCATATTGGTGTATTCCCTATAGCGTCCTTTATCTAAAACTATATAGTTTTATTGTATTGTATTGAAAATTATGCTTACAAATTAAAAAAAAACGATAAATAACCACTATCTTTATTTATGGAAAATGCACTTAAAATTAACTTCAGTCTATTCCTTATCATTTTCTGATTCCAAAAATATTTAGTTTCATGGTGTTTGACGTTGACAATATCCTCAAACTTAAACAAATTCGGATCGTTGAATAGAAATTATACTTCCAAGCTCCGTGCAGCTGACAACATGATAAAAGCACGTCATTTCAAGTGTGGAACACGCTCATGACGTCATACTGAAAGGTGATCAATTTTGGCTTCACCTTGAGATGTTTTATTTCAAACATGGTAACATTTTTGAAGGGGTTTCTTTCTCAGATTTTTGTTTGCCCTCTGTCTGTCTCTCTATGTCTCCGTCTGTCTGACTGATTTAATCAAATGTGTAATTACTTAGTTTTGCAAAAGTCAAACTAAGTATAATTTACCTAATTGATACAGGTCTCTGAATTCTTATTCAAAACAAATTTAATTGGTGTTTTAAACACAATCATGGGGCATACTGTGTTGAGTAGAAGAATGTGTGTTTACGAGCAGAAAAAGCCCATCAAAGTCAAGAATCGTGTTTTTCTTTCTCTATTTTCACCGTGTATCTTCCTACAGACACTAAGCAACAGTGTGGTACCACTTACAGTGCAATATATTGTACTTTATTTTTGACGTCTGTGCAACACTTCATTGACCCATGATCTGAGCTGTTCACTACTACATACATGTAGTTTTACTTTTAAAGCACAAACTGTAGGTATTTGCCATCACATTAAATCTCATCCAACCACAAATTCTATCCAAATAGAAATAAAAACAATCAACTTTACTTTTCCAAGTAAATATAGGAAAAATTACTTACATTGAAAAAGAAGAACAGATTATTTGATGAACGAAAAAAAACATTTTCCAGGGCCTCACATCCACGTCGGACATCGGACATATGAGGATATGTTTTTCAAATGTCCTATACATTTTTCATGCAGGAGGACAAATGTCCTATTGTTTTTGTCACAAAGTGGTCAATGTCCGATTATTCTATCATTTGATCCGGACATCGTCAGTACTTCTCAATTTACAGTAGTTTGAATGCTATTTTATCGATGTATTGCGAAACGATGTGTAGCAGACGAAATTAGACACTTTGTGCCTCTAGTACCAAAGAGTTTCCAAGGCTCGCAACTCGGAATGCTCGAAGCCAGTTGAGAGTTGCCTCCCTTCGCGCTTTCCCCGAAAATAACAAACATGCCGCCTAAACGAAATCTGATCCCAGAAAAGGGACAGAAGAAATTACACTTCAAGTCCATTCCCTCATCATCTGTCAGTAGCACGGAAACTGAGCTTCCTCCAGCCCCAGAGCAGTTAGAGCCCGATCGCCCAGGTGAGGATGTCGATCGCGATAGTCAAACATCGGAGCCGAAGAAAAACACTACCCCCTCCCTCACCCCCACGCGTAACTTCGTCTCAAGCTGGGCGACATCATTCCCGTGGGTGTCGCATGACCCAGAGAGGAAACTTATGTTTTGCACCTCATGTCAGCACACAGGGAAGTCCAACACTTTTACCGTTGGCTGTTCGAACTTTCGCAAATCGGCCCTTACAGATCATCAAGAAACCAAAGACCATGCTGTTAGTGTGCAAGTGCCATCTCTCCAGAGAGACAAGGAGATAGTTGAAACCCGACAGCTGACAAAACAAGAAAAGGGGGCAGCTGTGGCAGTCAAAGCTGCTCACTTTTTGCCCAAAAAAGTATTTTTGTTTTTCTACCCTCGTGCCAAGAAACTAGTCAAGTGTAATTATATTTACGTTTTGTTACAGGGAAAAAAATGTCCTATTGATTTGTTTTTGTTCAGGACAAATGTCCTATCACTTTTACATTGGCCAGGACATTTGTCCTATGCTACCTCTCATGGATGTGAGGCCCTGATTTTCTGACATGTATATGAACACAATCATTACACAAACAGTGTGAAAACTATAACAATGCATTGAACTGAAAATAAATACAGTGCGGGTAATCTTTCTTTATTTGGTGTTTAATGTCGTTTTCAACCATTCAAGGTTATATCGCGACGGGGAAAGGGGGGAGATGGGATAGGGGAAAGGGGGGAGATGGGATAGAGCCACTTGTTATTTGTTTCTTGTTCACAAAAGCACTAATCAAAAAATTGCTCCAGGGGCTTGCAACGTAGTACAATATATGACCTTACTGGGAGAATGCAAGTTTCCAGTACAAAGGACTTAACATTTCTTACATACTGCTTGACTAAAATCTTTACAAACATTGACTATATTCTATACAAGAAACACTTAACAAGGGTAAAAAGAGAAACAGAACCGTTAGTCGCCTCTTACGACATGCTGGGTAGCATCGGGTAAATTCTTTCTCGTCCCAACCAATATGGGACTCCCCCTAACCCGCGGGGGGTAGTGCGGGTAGTATGTAGAGGTTACATGCCGAGTCTCAGTGATTATTAAAAATAATGGTCGAAGTTAGCGGATCATGAAAAATGCGAGCTTCAGCGAGCTTTTTCATGACCGCGAACTGAGACCATTATTTTTAATAATCACTGAGACGAGGTGTGTAACCTCTTTATTCCTCCTTTCTTCAGTTATTCCAAAAAACCAGGAGTTTTTGTGCGAAAGTTTGATCGAATCCGAATCACTCAACCAGTCAACCTGCGCAGGCGATCGATTAATGCGCGGTTGTATAGTTCCGTGCAAATCATTCCATTCTGTTAACACTTCTTTTCAGTTTCCCTGTTTTGGACTAAAATCAAGTACACAGATATGCTGTTATTCTGCTGTGGCGGTAAAGGCAGATATTGTGTGTTCTGTTTATGTTTTAGTATCGCTTAGTAAATGTTCTTTCGTCAAATGGGACTAGCAGACGAACTTTTGCACCCGTGTTCCAACGTTAATTACTGTATGAAGTTCAGTTTTCTGGGGAAAATAGTGTATGAAACCGCTTTATGTTGTTTAAATTGATGAGATGTGTGCATTTGGTTGCGTGTGATCTGTTTATAAAATGAAATATTGTTGAAAACTGACCGTCGGATTGCAGTCAGTGTTGTCGAAAAAACTGCGTTAAAAGAAGGGGAACTACTCTTGTCGCCAGAGTATGAGTTACTTGCCTTGGGAATTTGCTTGTGATGAACGGTTTGTGCACGGCAGATCTAGATTCAGAAAACAACCGAACTCATGGATTTTATATGGAGATTCATGTGTTCAGGCCTGTAGTTGTTAATTTAAATGCGGTATGTTTGTATTGTTTGCTCCAGAGATGTATACTTCGTACGTATAGAGCGTTCGGAACTTTTCAGTCGCAAAAGTAGTACCGAAACAGAACAGCTTCTCAACCCATTGCACTATCGAGGATTCAGGCTGTTGCTGGCTCGTTATTTGTTTGGTTGCTGGGTCATTATCGAAAAATAACTAGCTCTACAAGTTTACAGAGGTAAAGAAGCAGAGGGGGGAATAAATATATATATCAAATTTTCAGACTGATAAAGTACTGAACACACCACACCAAACACTGACATTCGGGATGAATTCAAATTCTTCCTAGGTATTAACATTCACAGTATACAGAAATACACACATTCAAACATGGTGTCCTCTTGCACATAATGCAATATTATTGGTATTAATAAAAAAAAACATTAAAAAAACATTAGCAATTACAAAATGAAAAAGAGAAACCAAAGAGAAAAAAAAACTGAGTAAGGAGACAGCACAGTTGTAATATGTGACTGTAAACTTATTCAAAAAGGTGCCAGTTTCAAAGCTTATTCCTCAATTAGGATGTATACAAAAAACGAGTTCCTGGAATCTTTCACAGTATATGATTCAGCAAACTCATGCATAAAGGAGCCATGAAACTCGTTATCGGGTAACTGCAGAAATCATCGACCAAGGTTGTGTAACAAGCAGGGCTTTTCTGCAGTCCTTTGAGCAAACATGTTGATGCATTCCGACAAATTGTGGAAGTCGGCGTAACAGAGCGGAAAGACTACATGGAGCTTTACTACATGTCGTTTTAAAGGAAAACTAAGTTTCTTTGATGATATTTCATCACTATGAGACATGTTCAGGGTGCTAAAACTCTCCTTCAACCTTGATGGACTGTGGAGCAGGCGAGTCTTTAGTGATTCAGGCACATCCTGGAAGTCGGCAGCACAGAGTGGAAAGACCCCAAAGCTAATCCGAATCTAAGGACAAATAAACGCGAGAACTTTCCTGTAATGTTTCAAAGTAATCAGGCACACTTTGGGTGGTAAACTCGGCCTCAGGAAACCGCAGAAAAAGCTTGGACTGTGGAACGGGCAGGGCCTGGATTCTCTCTTGGCGTCCCGGACGACAACCTACACTGTGAGACACGGACTGCCGACACAGGTCCTGCAAGCTGAGAGGTGTGCAGGCAGCGTGCTTCATGTACTCTCTAATCTCAGATCTGCCTGCTAGTATTTCCGGGCGTACACCTTCATCGACCACAGCATCCCAATTGATGGCAAACAGCCTGCGGTTTGAGCACAGGCCAGAGCGATGAAAAAGTTTCACGGATTGCACTTTTCCTCGTCTGTATGCTTGCACTAGAGGACAGTTGGATGCCTCGCCATCAGGCTTCTCTCTGCACCTTTGAGTTGTGGATAACCCAGCATTAACCAAACACTGTGCCACCATGTCAGAACTGGCTTCAGTTGAGAGAGAACTGGTGCTGTTGAAGAGTGCATTTGCCATGTCTGGGGAGGACAGATCCACAAGGTTGGTCACAGATCTCACTATGCTAACAATACCGAATGTAACAGCAGACTTCAGGAACTTGTACAACACTGCAGGATTGCAACATTTGGGGAGGAACTTTTCAACCATGTGCCATCGCCAGATGTCTGCAGCTCTTTCAATAACATAGTCCACAATGGCCTCATCCTTGCACTTGCTCATCATCTTGTGAAGGTCACTCCAATGACCATTGTTCATGCTGAAAACCACAACCCATCCATATTCTTTTGCTTCTTTCAACGCAGACATTAGCTGTTGAAAGTTTGCTTCGGGACTGACAGAAAACTCTTCAGAACGGAGCGTTTCTCTGTCAATAGGCACGTGTCTGAGGAAGGTGATGGCCAGGGAACCCACAGTATTGAGGCCATAGTGGTCGAAAAGAGACCTGAACAAGCCAAGCAGTAGCAGTGGAGTAAAGGAGCCATGATGCTGTGAGACAACACTCTCCAAGAGATTCCAGTTCTCCTGCCCCAAAGCCAGTGCCAGGGCCAGATAGGGGCAGGCGTTGTCGTGACACCAAGCAGGCAGACTCTCATCTTGATTCAAACGAAGGCTACCCAAGAAATTCACCCAGGAAATCCTCACGAATGCACTAAGAGCTCCTCCAGACTCTTCATCTTCAGCGTGCATGGTCTTCAGCCAGGCCTCCAGGGCAGCGGCACCATCACCTTTCATGACCTCCGCCTGTCCGAGGCTCTTCTTTGCACAAGCCAGAAACAGTTCGTACTCATCCAGTCTGCATGCCATATTCCCGCTGTTCCTGGGCGTGGCTTCTTGGACGAGTCTGTGCAGCAGTGTCCATGCTTTCTGCTCAAAAGCTGCTTGGATGGAGATGGTCAGAATCTTCAAACGCCACAGAATCTTGTACTTGCTGCCCACTTGTTTTGCTGCGCAGAATGCCATGTCGTATTGCTTGTTTTTGATGATTATCTCAAATGCACGCTGGATAATCATAACACACTCATCCAATTTTCCGCAATCACACTTCAAGAAACCGTCACAAGTGGTTACAAACAATATCAAGCTGTTTGTTTTTGCCGCGGCCTTGACTGCCTTTCTCAACATACTCACCAGAAATGCATGGGATGTGTTTCGTCTCCGACAGTATGCCTTGTACACATATAAAAATCTCTTCAACTTGACTTTTGATGAACAGTCCTGCATGAGCTCTTCTAGTGCATTTCTCACTGTGAAACTGAACAGCATGTCTGAATGCTGACGGCCTGCCAGTTCACACAAACTCCTGAGATGGGGATTCTTTCCTGAAGCAAGTGCCAGCCTGATGGCAAACTTGAGATCACTCACTTTCAAAAGTTCCACGTTTCTCCTGTACACTTCTGTAGATGCATGAAACAGGCCATACCTTACAACCATCAGAAACAGAGTACGACGTTTGCAAGCCGACTGGATGATCAGCTCTTCTGCAGTGTAAACAATCATATCTTCCACAGAAGCAGCCATCTTTCTTCGACTTGCTATGAAACAGAGTTTATGTAGGCGTGCGAGACGCTCTTTTTTGCCGATTGTACTGTCCGCAACACAAGCTGTGATAAACATCTCCTGATTGCAGGAGATAGCTACCTGAAGAGCCATGGAAACATCTCCCTTCTCTTTGAAAGTCTCACATATCCACTCAATATCCTCTGTAGAATACCCAACGCCTCCCCAGTTCTGCCTGGCGCAAAACTCTTTGAAGAGGGCAACAGATCTCTTGCTGCGTTTGACTATGCGATAAAGAACATCTCTGTTCTTGCATCGCATAGCGTCAGTGAAGTCTCTCTCAATGTCAGAGTCATCGGCCCGGGTAAAAAACGCAGACTCATCCATCATGACAAGATGTCAAATTCTTGTCTTATCTGCTTGGCTCTCCATCATCCTTCTGTCAAGTGTGCCTGAAACAAGAGTGAGACCAACATTTCTTGAAAGAGAATAAAAAGTACATGTAGTTTCTTCATTTTCAGACGGGCGCTGTGGCATAGTGGTAAGTTCGAATCCCGGCCGCGGCCGCCTGTTGGGTTAAGGGTGGAGATTTTTCCGATCTACCAGGTCAACTTATGTACAGACCTGCTAGTGCCTTATCCCCCTTCGTGTGTACACGCAAGCACAAGACCAAGTGTGCACGGAAAAGATCCTGTAACCCATGTCAGAGTTCGGTGGGTTATAGAAACACGAAAATACCCAGCATGCTTCCCCCAAAATCGGTGTATGCTGCCTGAATGGCGGAGTAAAAACGGTCATACACGTAAAAACCCACATGTTTTTGCATGAGTGGGTTTTTACGTGTATGAACGTGGGAGTTTCAGCCCATGAACGAAGAAGAAGAAACTGGGAAAAAACTATGTCAACGTAAATGATGGGGTGGGTTGGGACCGCACCTCAACATGATTTAAAATTGGTACTGAAGAGCACAAGGCCCAAAAAAATTTAAAAAAAGACTATATGTTATTTTATTTATAAAAATTACAAAAACAAAAAAAAATTTGGGGGGGGGGGGGGGGGGGCTTGGTAGTGTGCACATTTTACACATGCATGTACGTAGTCTGCATGTATAACAGCAGTGATATAAAGACATTCTTACATACAAAATATATCGGGCATGTAGCTAGGAATTAATTTCTCTAGCAAATTTGCTTAACTCTTACCAGTTCACGGTATTTCATGCTGAAAACAATGAAATAGGGGTATGGCCAAAAAATCTTTGAAGTTTTATGCTCATTTCTTCAGGTAATTATCACATGTTTTATATCAAATTCGAAGCTCTTAGAATTTTCTTGCTAACAGTAATATGGATTTAAAAGAAAAATCAGACTGGAAAGAAATCTTGGTGGATGAAAGCTAACCGTTTTGCTTAATCTCATGCAAAACCTAGCACACACATGACAATTGTCATGAATAACTTTTATTCCAGTTTCATTTTTTTAATAATCTGTTGATAATATATTGATAATTATTTAATTTTTCCCATAAAATCCAAATTTCATTTAGTTTCCTGATAAAAATTATTTGTCCAGCTGATATTGAATAAACATACCAACACATCAAAAATCTCAGGTCAAAATGTAACAGTTTGGTTTGAAAATCTATAAGTACACCTAATGACAAACAAAAAAATAACTACCGTGATAGAACATGCACTGTAAGTAAAAAAGGGAGTCAGGTTTGCCAATTCCATTTTTTGGGTGCATTTTGATAACTGAAACTCGCCTCGTGTATGATTAGCTGATTGCTAAAGACTCCAAGGCCTGAACGAAGCTCAGTCGGTAGCACACTGTTTTTTAAAGACTTTGTCGACGTTTCCGGTTAGCTGACTGACCCTATTTGTTCCACCCAACCTTAATGCTTAAAAGATTTTCTCGATCCTTAACAATAAAAACGAAAACAAACCTTGACTTCCAGACAACAGAAGGGAAACTTCTTTTCACCGACATCTAGGGGACACAACCTGCAGTTCAGGTAAAATTTAAAACGACGTGAACCTGGGTACCGACTTCAGTACTAAAATAAAATATGCCTACCTAATTACCCTTATTTTGTTGGCTTTGAAAAAATAGTGTTCTTAGTCTAAATAAATATGCAATAGTACATATTTATCCACGATCGTCACCAAACAGAAACTGAGATGGAGACGAACAAATATTTTACAATAAACTCACCATAGAAGATGCCTTTTTGTCATCAAAGTGGTCACATAATGTCAGCTCTGTCTCTCTTTCCAAGCTGCCTGGGTCAAAACACTGAAGAAACCATAAGAAATAAAATTCAAAACAATAGGCAATGTATGAAATGCAGCTGGCAAGGTATGCTGGTAGTGGTACAGTGGAAGTCTTAAGACGTTCCAAAAATTTAAGAAAATCAGATCTTAAAAAAATGGGAAGCATTACATGGAGGTTACTTAATGTAGAGAACAGAAAATCTGAAAAAGGAAGGGACGTTTATACAACAGGGGTTTTATTGTATTTGTCATTCTTTACTTCAAACGTCAGTCAGTGCACAAGTGGAGGTATCGTTCACTGCACTGGTCAACACTATCAGTACTATAAGTATAATAAAACTACTTAAAATATGATAGTGTTGACCAGTGCAGTGAACGATACCTCCGCTTGTGCATGGTCAGTGCTTATTGCAAAGCTCTTTGGCTCAGGGTTTAGCTTACACACTTGTCACTGAATCATTACAATTGAAATTGAAAAAGTCAATCTACCTGGCAGTTGGTCAAGTGAATCATTGAATTAATGGAACATTCGAGAACTAATGAGTCCATTGATTTTACACAGCACAGTTCAAATGATTTATTGTGTTAATTCTGGCCACATGCAGTTATCGGGAGGATGTCAGCCAGGTGTCTGCCAAAATTAACTTCAGACTGAATTTTCTCCGCCAATTTCAAGCGGTACAATTCAAATTTTGAGATTCGGCCATCCCTGATATACCGATGTTTGATTAATCCAAAACCATTTTTCTTTAAGGTTACACAGGCAGAGTATAATTCAAAACAATGAATACATTATGTGCATTGTATAAATTGATAAAACATTGTTCTATACAAAAACTATTACAGAGAGGGAGAAAATGTGTAACACTAACATATATATACAGTGGTACTCCCCATGTAAGACCTCCCAAAATCTGACAAATTTAGGTCTTAAAAGGGGGGGGGGGGGGGGGGGGTCTTACATGGGGGGTGAGGTCAGGTCAGAAAAAGACAAAACCAACTCCAAACGCGTTCGTTGAGGTCACCATAAATACATTTCCTTGCCATGGAGTATTTGCGGTCACAATTTTCGCCGGTCTCCCATCGATTGACCACGTTTTCTTGGTAGCTGACGATCGATTGAATCTGAGTTTTTCCTACCTCAAACGACCGCGCGATCGAAATTGCCGTTTCGCCCTTACGGCTCCGTTTCACCACTTCCATCCTCTGTTCCAGAGTCAAAATTTTCCTCTTCTTTCCGCGCGATTGAGCGTTTGAAGTTGAAGGAGAGTTCGAAGCCATGGTCGAAGAAGAAGATTGTTGATGCTCGCGCGTGTGTTTGTTGATTTTTCGAAAGGAAGTGGACAAAGAAAAGGGCATGTTGGGATCGTAAAATTTTGAACGCTGGACATGCGCAATCGAGACCTAAACGCGTCGTCTGTTATATTTCCGGCCGAGTGATTTTTGCGATCTTTTTTCAGAGATTCAAGCAAAACGTTACGATTTTTTGTTAGGTTTTGATTTGAAAATGTCGTTACAAGGTCGCAAATTGCAACAACTAGTCGGTCGCAAATCGGGTTCTGGGGGGAGTCGGCCATGGGGGTGATTTATATAGTAAAACTAATCCGTCAGCAAGAATGAGGTCTGAGAAGGGAGAGGGTCTCTGATGGGGGGGTCGTTCGTCGGGAGTACCACTGTATATGTGTACCAGGCTGTGTACCTACTTGAAGTTGAACTCTCAGAAGCCATAACTTTTCTCCCCAGAAAGAAAGAATTCCAATTCCAGGACTCCATCAATTGGTCAAAGCTGGTTCTTCTTGGAAAATCTGCAAATGGAATGAGAGTCAGTCATGTACAGACACTTTTAGTTTAGTTTTGGTGATGTTTAAAGGCACAGTGCAGCTCACAGCCTTCGTTTTGCATTTTTGTTGCAGCTGAGTGCATTTACAGTTCAAAAATCCTCCTATGGTAGTAAAACAAACCCAAAACTACCCAACGACGACATCTGTGAAGCTCGACAGTTTCATGTTCACGCGAGTGCATCAATTAACCTAGTTATTACGTGGTGTTTGGTCGGAGTTCGATTCAACTGAGTGATTCCGGCCTCCATTTTGTTTTACACAAACTCATGATGACGTCTGACATAGTTTGCTAGTGACTGTCTTTTTGTGCATGATGTGGTGATCTACCTGATCTAAATTTAGATCCAAAAATAGGTCAAGACCAGCCGGGTCCGAGTACGAAATTAATTCGTAAAACAATTGCAGTTGACTCTTTGGGTGCAAGTCAATGAAACTTGGTAGTTTAACGGATTATAGCTGCCTGAGGTATGACTAAAAGCCCCAAGGGCTCCGTGCACCTGGATTTGACAAGTTCAGTACCTTTAACAGACTTTACACAGGGCTCTCCAAACTGTCTGTCCCTGCATGCTATAACTAGAAGTAACTGGAGGGGGTCTTGCAATGCATTAAACCTGAAAAAAGCTGGTACCAGGGCACACTAAATATTTGCATTATCAAGCCAGCTACCATTGGTACTGAGTTTCAGTCAGCTAGTTTCCAAACAGATTGGCTAAGCTAAAATTCAAAACAAGGCAATTTTCTGCCAGATCTGTACTGTATACGCTAATTTCCTGAGCAAATCCATATAAATATATATTCTATGACATATAACCTGTTTGTTAAGGTCTAACAGAACGTCTAAAAGTCTTCCTGGTTTTGTGACCCTCAAAAGTTTTGCTGATGAAAATTAAAATATCTTTCAACAGAAGGCCTACCTGTGCAAGTTAAACCATGGCTAGACCCTCAGGCTCAAGAACCAGCACACCCGACTAGTTATTATGGTATCAAAATAATAATAATAATGATAATGAGAGCTTATATAGCGCGAACCACAGTAAACTGTGCTCTCCGCGCTTTACATATATATATATATATTAAAATAAAGTTGTTATTTCAAATTTCGGGACCGATTTTGTTAACTGCTTAGAAGTAGAACTGTGGTCTTTCATTTGTTAGAAAAAGATTTATGGAGATCAGTTTTAGTCTCAGAAAGACTTGCATCTCACTCTCAGCAACAGCATTATCGATCAGGTGTCAGCACTGTCGAAATATGTCTACATTGATGCGAAGCACATACATGTTTTGTCATTACTGAAAAAGTGCGTATCAGTTTTTACTATCACTATTATGTTGCTTGTACCAAGGTTAATGTCTCCTGAGTTGTGTTTTGCCTTTCTTTGATCTTTCGTTAACCACTCAACGCTTTGGAATAAAGAAACATAAACAAAATAAAAGAAAGGAGGGTTTAATGATTACTTGGCATTTGAGTGTGATACCTATGGAATTCAAATATATGAATTGAGAACAGTCTCGTTGCGCAGGCAACCCCACCCCTCCTTTTTTGCATAAAAAAAAGCCAAGCTACTGCTAATACCAGAGACATACATTGAAGAGATGCGAAGCGAGGCCGCTCGCGTGAACTCTTGGGGTACTGCGCTCGGTCAGCGTGACCCCGCGTGATTGTCAGCCATCATCCCGTACTACGTTGTTGTTCGCTTGCTCTCTGACACCGATTTGAAGTGCTTTTCTGTCATATTTCTTTGGATATATCCAGCTTCAGACGAGAGATATCATGCAGTGGTAAGTAAACTTGATTCATATTCTGTAGCTTCAATAGTGTGCACACGAACGCATTTGAGAGGATTGGGTTCCCGAAGTGAGTGTGAGTCAAAAACACGGTTCCCTCGGTTCTTGCGGCCATTGTTACATTGTGCGTGGAGGCAATGTTTGGGAGCTAATATTTTCTTTTGTGCGCAACGTTACTTTCCCTTAACTGGCAAATGCATTACTGGTGTATACATTATTCTGTTTGAAAACTTTTTGACGCGCTGTAATTAAATTTGATGCTTTTAAGTCTCACTCAAGTGGTTCTCGCACATACACTGGCGTGTGGATAAAAAGTTTTTAAGGAGAAATGAGCGAAATTGCTTACTTTAGGATTCATCTTCTAATCACCAAATGATGCAATAATCTTCTTCTTGTGATTTTCTGTTTCTCTTGAGTGCAAATAATTAACAGTTTGCATGTTTTATTATCTATGATTTTCTATGAAAACACAACAATTGCCAGCTTGGCGCCAGTGGGAGGATTACTTGCTCCTGCCGTAGGCGAAGATAACGCGAGCGGGAAGAGAGCGCTTCGCATGTCTTCTATCTATGTCTCTGCTAATACTAATAGTGTAAATCTGTTCATTTGCACAAGACATTAAAGAGCAGCTGTTGGGTTGTGGCTCTCAAAATCCGTTCAGCAGATTGAGTTCTCATGTAACTGAAACTACACTTAAAATTAAGCTCCTTGGTGATTTGGAAAGATTGATAACACAAGTCCCAAGATTTTAGGGGGTTAGTTTAATTACATTTACAGAGGTTTATGAACACTCTGAAGAAGTAGGGTCGGGTCACTTTGTGCCCCGGACTACAAGAAATATTTGGACAACAAAGACAGATCTATTGATCTGTGTTTATTTACAAAACCCTTTGTGCCCCAGACTACCCCGGACTACAAGAAATGTTTGGACAACAAAGACAGACAACAAACAGTCTACTCTCACAGACTCAGACTACATCAACATAGGGGTCCTACCTCTAAAGTCAAGAATGAATTATAACAAAGGAATAATGATGCATAAAATTATGACAGAAAATGCACCCGAAACCATTTGTTCAAAGTTCTCTTTGAAGAATTCGCACCATTTTAGTAAATCTCAATCGTTACTTGGCCATGTCTATTACTTTGATTACGGCTCTTCTGTGAGTAAATCTCTCACACACACACACACACACAGAGGGGTAGTCCGGGGTAGTCCAGGCCGGTAGTCCGGGGTAGTCCGGGGCACAAAGACCCGACCGTACATGTAAAACCTGTCTTAAAACAGGGAAAGTCTTAAATTAGGGGTCCTAAAAGGTGGGTTCAACTGCACACTTCTTCCTCGCAGACATAATGTTCTCTCTCTGAAACAAAAAGTGAGTGGCTTGTCAGCAAGCTTTATGCCATTCCAGCCTCAGTTTCAGTTTCAGTGTCAGCTGCTCGGTATACGCACGTAACATGGCGAATGCCTACCTGAGTAATGTACCTCGCCTTTCCAAACAAAGTCTTGCAACTCTCTCACTCTGGTTAGTCTGTGTACTTGTTGATAATCGCTGCATCTAGGGTGAAGCCTCTCCGTCTCCAATTCTGTTTTATATATACGCAACTTGATAGAAAAGCTAGCATTTTGTCGGAGCTTCTCTCCCTCGTACTGCACTGCGAATGTTCCGCGTTGAAAATTACAAAGAACGATCACTCTAACAAACGGACTGGAAAGCATCTTTTTAGACAAACTTAGACCAGAGACATAGTCTCTAGAATTGACAAAGCATGGGCTTCTCCCCCAAAACTCTACTTCGGTACAGTAAGTATTAAAAGGCGCAGTGAAACTCTACTTCAGTACAGTATAGAAACTCCACTATACTATGTTTGCCTAATCCGAGACTGAGACCGTATCAGTAGTACACACTCGATCTGTGTTCTCTACGGTCTCCGTCTGTTAAATTAAATAGTGTACTCAGGGACCTATATTTAGATATATAGGTCAATGGTGCACTGAAGTAGAGTTTTGGGGAAAGATACTGAAATTTTGGTTCATATTTTTGATGGCGAAGTCCATTCTGATCAGTCATCGCTCAACGGGCTGTCGCCACCGACTTATCTCTCTGACCCGGGCGGACGCTACAGGTCAGGCTACGTGAATCTATCAAAATAAGAATACAGAGTTATCTCCCATATGTTTTTCGCGAGCACTGATCTAAATTTGAGATCAGTGCACAGGCGGAAGGTATCGTCCACTGGACTACTACTATCACAGAAAGACTACAAGGTACGTCACTCACCTTCGAGTCTTCTGTGTTCTTGGAGTCGCTTCCTGGGGAAAAATATTGTTCAAGACGGTTTGCCTCTTCCTACACTGAGTCTGTGTAAGAACGGTCAAATAAATACAGTTGAATGATTGTTTGAACTGTATGTACCTTTAATTTTCAGCTTCCGTCCGCTGCAGGTTGTTATTAACCATCATTTGGACGAATCTTCGTTTGCGAGCCGCTAACTTCCACCGCGTCAAATCGTCATGCATCCGCACCGAATATGCGGCATACCAGCACTCATTGGCGGTCTAAAACATTACCCAATATTGACGGACTGTGTGATGATATCTTCTGCTATGGTCTGTTGAGACAGTGATATCAAAATCGAGACCGGAGGTCGAGATTTTGATATCACTGTCGAAACAGACCAATGGCAGAAGATATCATCACACAGTCAGTCAATGTTAGATATATAGTGCTAATTCTCTGGACATTTTGTATTTTCTGTAAAGAAATTACAAAAGTATTTGTCTCAGTTTTGGCTGTTCCATATTCCTCCCTCTGATTATTATTTCTTTTTGTTCACTCTTTTCTTGTACTTTTCAGTATTTTAAAATGTCTTTCAGTCCTTTCAAAAAGTCTTTAGTCACTTGCTCAACTAAATTCTGGGATAATTACATTTTCATATATATTTGTTTGTTTTTAAATTTAGGTGTTTTTGTTTTTGAAGTGGGGAAGCAATAAAGGAGGGCCCCAAAGGGTTTAAAATCGTGATCGTGATTGGCGCCGGATTTTTGACCTTTCTGTGACCGTGATTGCCGAAATTTCCATTTCTGTGATCGTGATGGGACTTTGCCTGTGATCCGTGATGACAAAAAAATCAAGTATCGTGATCGTGATCGTCATTTGTTTTCGTGATCGTGATGGGCATTATTGCAAAGCATTTTATTTTCAACGTACATTTTTCACCGCTGTATCACTCTATGATCCTCTATTCGTCAAGGTGTTCGTGATCGTGAAAACAAAAATCAAGGTAACTGTGATCGTGAAAGATAAAATTTCCCTTCCCGTGATCGTGATGATACCCCCCCTTTGGGGCCCTCATAAAGAGGTCGTCGATATCAAAACTGATATCGACGGAAATGTCGTCGATATCACTTTTGCACTGAGCTCAGTTTTGCCCAATTGACCAATGGAAATCCACGTAACATATGAAATAGCAATATATGTAAATATTGTGCATCAAAGGGAAGCTACCCACGGGAGCCTGGTTTTCACTTTCGGTATTAGTGAAGAACCGTTTGCCACTTCATTCAAAATGAGGAAAACGTTATTTTTTTGGTAAGTACTGAATTTATGAATGAACAAGAAACGAGCGAAAAACTAAATTGTTTCGTTTTATAAAATTAGCTGAAAGTAAAATTATTTTTTCAAATTTATATGTATAGATATAGTGTGTTGATGCATGTGGGTTTTTTGGCTCACGTAAGTGTAGCCTATGCGATGCTAACTTTTGTCTGTCTGTGCGTGCGTGCGTGCGTGCGTGCGTATGTATGTATGTCTGTGGTAGAAACTTTAACATTTGAAGACGTCACAACATTTGAAGACGTCACATTATGACGTAAGAGGGTTAGACGTCACGCGAAGGAATTACTGAAAGTCTCGGTCATTGTTATTTTGAGCGGGCCGAGACTATTTTTTTCTTCGAAATCGGCCATTCAGATCTAGATCTAGTGTATCGCTTTCTTGCACAGTGTCACCTATGCTTACTGTGTGTGTGTGTGTGTGTGTGTGTGTGTGTGTGTGTGTGACGGAGTGATTGAGTTTGTGTTACTGTTTGTCGATTTCTTACGTGAGCCTTGAAGGCTTCGCCTCTTGTTTTTATATTTAGTCAAGTTTTGATTTAATGTTATCGCTGTTACTGTTGTTAGTGTTATTCGCAATCTGCATCATGCATGACACGACTAATGATATCTTTGTCCGGCTAAAACGGCCATCCATAATCCCAGCGAATTTGTGGATTGTGGTGCCGCTCAGCTGACTGGCTGCAATACCTGTCAAGTTGTTGCCGTGATGCAGACTGTTTTTCCTGTTTGTTCCAGTTGACATTTTAATTTTTTAACTAAAGTCAGACAGGCATGGGAATTGTCCGCCGAACGGCGGATTTCCGCCGAATTTTTTTTTTGTTCCGCCGAAAATGCAAAAGTGTCCGCCGAAAAAATAAAGGGGGGGGGAGGCACACAAAAAAAGCACCGGTTACTTTGGCCTTTGCGCAAAATCCCGCGAAAACTTTCCGTACTTTGTTCACGCACTGCTACCGCCCGCCTCAGTTATTGAACTTTTATGTTTGAAAGTAAACCAGATTGCACAGATTGTGTTACAAGTTACATTTTCCTGTTTGTCTCAACAGATCAATTTTTTTTACAAATTTAAACCATATAATACATGTATATAATTTTTTCTTCAAAAAAGCAAAAATTGGTACATTTTTGTACTAAAAACTCTGATTCTAAAAACAGAATTTAATGGCAAACTTGGAGCTCAGATGACACCAGATTGCACCATCTGGGTTCTTTTGAGAAAATTTTTTCCGGGGGGGCATGCCCCCGGACCCCCCTAGTAAGGCTAAGCGCTTCGCGCCGTCGACTTGACGCTTCGCGTCTTCAGTTATAAATTTTCCGCCTTTTTTACATTATTCAATTCCCATGCCTGAAAGTAGACTTTCCTGTGCCGGCTTGACCTAACAAAAAAAAAATTATGCCCCCCAAGAGCAGCGGCTTGAATAACGTTGGCCTCTGCCATATCGTTGCCACTCTTCGTTGCACGAACGGAACCGATGCAGACGATTTCAGTCGACCAATGAAAATAATCATCGAATATCCTGTTATTAACCAATGAGCGCTGGTATGCATATTCGGTGCGGATGCATGATTTGACGCAAAGTGGAAGTTAGCGGCTCGCAAACGAAGATTCGTCCAAAGGATGGTTAATAACAACCTGCAGCGGACGGAAGCTGAAAACTAAAGCCGGTACAAACAGTTCAAACAATCATTCAACTGTATTTATTTGACCTTACACAGACTGTAGGAAGAGGCAAACCGTCTTGAACAATATTTTCCCCCAGGAAGCGACTCCAAGAACACAGAAGACTCGAAGGTGAATGACGTACCTTGTAGTCTTTCTGTGATAGTAGTAGTCCAGTGGACGATACCTTCCGCCTGTGATCAGTGTTCGCGAGACGAAAATGATTGCAGATTGGCCGAATTCGACAGTGATATCCGTTCTGTTCTTCACAGTTATGATAAAGACATCATTTAAGGTCAAAACAAGTCAAAATTTTGGGACTGCTGCCGGAAGGAGACCGCGTAATAATTATATGGTTTCATCACTGTCAACTGGTTACAGAAAAAATCGTCTGCTCCAGTGAGCGCCGAAACCAAACGGTTGATTATCACGTGACACTTTTGCCATATAATATATGTAGAGTTGTTTGCACGGTAACTGAATACAGCCGCGAAAAATAGCTCGCTTGAAACTGTCTTACATATCAATTCCGTTGTAATTTAAAAATTACAAAACACCGTTCATGAAAAATCATTATCGACGATCGCGAATCTGCTTATATCAATCATACATTACAAAGAGCTCTAAATATGTTAAAAAAAAAAAAATCGGTTTCCTTGCCAGAAACTCAAGGCATCCTGTCAGGGAGAGAATGAGCCGAACTCACTTTGACCTGAGGTCAGGATGGGCGAAGTCGAGCTGCCGAACGTATATCGCGTTTCTTTCCGAATCTTCAGAGTTTCTTCCGTGCTATTATTACTGCGGCCCGGTGCACTCGGAATGATACCACAACACCGTGCCACCCGGTAGCCTGTGTGCCACTGCTGGGTCAGTGCGTGTGTGCCAGTATGTCACTGTGTCAGTGTCAGTCAGTGTGTTTTTGTGTGCCAGTGTGTGTGTCAGTTTGTGTGTGGGTGTGTGGGTGTCTCACCCTATCACTTCTGAGTTAACATTCGCCTGCTTCCATGCCGTCAGTTGTAATGTCACGTAATAACTACAAAACTGACGTGACGTCTGTTCGGGCGAGGCCGAATGGATGGTCAGGTAAGTCAAAACTGACACGGTGGGTCACATTATCATGTGCTATAAATACTGACTTGCAACCGTGCACATGTGGCAAGATGATAAATGAAAGCTTCCCCTTGACAGACTAACATACACGACAGTATTTCCTGGTTGGGCGGACAGAGTCGTTTGACGAGGGCGTATATGTTTCCTGGCCATGTAGGTTAGTGGTATCTGTTAAAGTTAGAACAGTTATAGTGCTCCTCATAGACGATTCTTGACGGCAGTAATAATGATAACAATAAAACGCGTTTACTGATACAGCACTATTCACCACCAAGTGGCAGTCTCGGGCCGCTTTTGAAATATCTTAAAAACACCACTGGCCGTTTTGAACAAAATAGTGTGTATAGTTCTGGTTCTGAACCGAAGCAGTAAGTTGTTCTGTTATTGTGGTGTGCTGACAAGAATCATATGAAGAACCCATTTATAACACGTGTAGGATTGATGAAAGTTATAATATTTATTATCATCGGCCATGAATTCTACGCCGCCTTCTACGCCGTGGAGTGTCTTCCGACGCCTCCAAGACAACTTAGTCAAATCAGGGTATCATCGGGCATGATTCTGAGTGATTTGTGTCAACGACTGAGCGAAAGACGTCGTTCTCGTCTTTTTCTGGCGTTCTGCTCTTCTCGGCGCAGTGCTTCTCAACTGGAACTTCAGTGGGATATGTAAATTCACTAATTGTCATTTGCTTCATACAAAAACTGTAAAAATACCTGACTAACTCCAAAGACTCAAAAGCAGCTAAGAACTACACTTGAAAATTCTGTAAGTAAATTATAAGTTTTCTCTGTGGTTTATTTTCTTTATTGGCTCAGGCGGTAAACTTATGTGTGTATGTGTGTGTGTATATATATATTGATGTGCACGTGGCGTGTGTGTGTGTGTGTCTGTCTGTCTGTGTGTGTCTGTGTTGTGTCTGTGTGTGCGCACATCAGTGTGCGCGCGCGCGCGCGCGTGTGTGTGTGTGTGTGTGTGTGTGTGTGTGTCAGTTCCCTTCTCCGTGTGTGTGTGTGTGTGTGTGTGTGTGTGTGTGTGTGTGTGTGTGTGTGTGTGTGTGTGTGTGTGTGTGTGTAGCGATTTAGAAAAAATGAATGAACAGGTTTTCAGGAAACTTTACATGCAAATTCTCCCAGATATCCCCAGATTTTTTCATTCTATAAATAAATGTCTTTGATTACAGTCATCATTCCCAACATTTTTTTTTTAAAGTTGAGGCGGCACTGTGACAATCTCAATTTTAATTTCAATTTTTGTAGAGACATTCTCTGCCTTAGTCCGGACAATGGGATTGCATTTCAGCTCCAATTCAAATGATTGCATTGTATTTGTGATCATCTTATTAATCCCCAATAATGTATACATATGTAATGTTTGGATTGAGAGCAAGCTCAATAATCAAGTAAAATTAGTGTAATGCAAATAAGGGTCATATGGCTTGTGTTTGGCATTTTCTCATATTGGTGTGTGTGTGTGTGTGTGTGTGTGTGTGTGTGTGTGTGTGTGTGTGTGTGTGTGTGTGTGTGTGTGTGAGTGTGTGTTTTCAATAACACAGAGGCAGCGCTTTCTCCGATGCAGAAAGTGTGGGTGGGAGCTCAAGATCGCGAGATGGAAGGAGAGTCCTCGGTGGAACGACGGCACCCGCCGACTGCAGCGCCGGGGGGACTTCCATGTGGCTCAACTCCCACGGTGAAGGATACGAGTATGCGTCGCCATTTCACCCAACGAGCGCCTACACGACGTAAACTGTCTATCCCCATTGCCTTTCGTCTGCCAGTATGACGTTTGATGCCCAGTTTCGTCTCGCCCATATACGCTGACGTCGATGTTGTCAGGATTTCGCACTGGCACTGTTTGTGTATTACTACAATTTCGGTTGATCTAACCGGCACTGGTTGGTCAGCTAGCTATGTGTTTGTTTCTAATTGGTGAAAGAAAAATTAAGTTGATGGGTGCAATTGAGATTTAACGGCGACATTGAAAGAAGTTTTATAGTACGCAGCTGGACGAATGGCCCGTCAATGTGCAGTGCTGAGGTTCAACAGCTTGAAACAGTCCAGTTGCATCCCAAAGGTCAAAGCTATCTGACAGAAATACTCTTTTATGTTTGTCGGGGGGGGGGGGTCGGGGGGGGGGGGGATCTTGTCTTGTATGTATACTTTTGCAAATACAAAAACAAACATAAAACCGGCGCTAAAGTACTGAAAGCTCAACACGCAACAGACATGTTTGATGACTTGAAGACTGAGTTTATATTAATGTTATGCAAGTTTAGATAACCTCAGTATTTATTAAGGTATACTCAGTATACATACGTACTATTAAAAGGAGTCCTGTTAGGATCACCCCCACCCCCCCCCCCCCCCCCCCCCCCCCACACACACACACACACACAATTGTAATAATACAAGTACTTGGATCAAGGGAGTTAACCTTTATATTTCGTTGCGTATGTTTTAATATGGATTCTCTCCCTTGTTCTGTACTCTAAGCGTGTCCACTGACATGATAAATTATGAACTGATCAAGACAAACATTGTTAGAGGTGCTCCGCATTATTGGTTTAAACAAGTTTGTTCAATAAATTCCATTGGTACTATTACCGCATACATGAAATAAGGAACATGGAGCACAACAAGCTAGGCTTATAAGCGTACTCTTAAAAGCAAATGAAATTTGGCGGACGATTTTAATATAACAAATTTGAAATAATGTCAAAATAATAATGGTAAATTATGGTAGACAAACATGTAACAATAAAAGGAAAAAAACAAAAGAAAAAAAAAACCCAATGCTAAACTAACAACAGTACTCACACGCGCTCGCACACTCACTCGCACACACACGCATACAATGACTTCCACATGGTTGAAAATAGAATACTACCAGAACAAGGAAATGTAAACAGTACTGCACATGGTCGTTTCGAACATGGATGAGATAAATGCATTCATTATTCAAAACGTTTGCTTAATAAGATAAACCTGAATAACTGGTCAAATATCAATGCATTTTCGCTGTCTGACTTGTCTCTATTGCCATACAGAAAATCATCAGCGGTTAGCATTATTCATGCGTACATGCATCACGGCTGAGCTACAACAACAAAAACAAAAACAAGAACATTAGGAATTTACGAGAGAAACAAGCTGAAGAAAAAGAAGAAGACAGATGCCGAGTCCTGTTCTTGCGTTTGATAAGGAGGGAAAGAAAGAAAGAAAGATAAGACGAAAGGAAAGAGAAAAGGTTTGAAACAAACATCTCTGTCCAGTTCTTTTTCTCATTTATTCACCGGTTATAGTTACTTTGATTAGTGCCTCGTCAAGTTTTAAAAATGTGTATTAAGTACATGACCCGTTACAGCAAGCGTATGTTTCGTGCACAAGATATTGTTAGTGTCGCATGGCGGAACGCTATCATTTTTTGTTGATGCAACGTTATTCACAATAAAGGCACTGAGGCTCTTTTTGAATGTGTGTGATGACCCCCTACATTGACCAGCAAGATAAATGTGTAGCCACTGGTCAGTCCGCTGGTGACAAAGCTACCACGACTGAGCTGGAGAATGAAAGGAAGGATATGACTCGGAAGAAAAAAAGGTGTGGGTGACGGGAGGAGGAGAGATGCGTCCGTGTTCATGTGTGTGTGCCTACTTGTCCGCGCGCGTGCCGGCGTGTGTGACGGTGTCAGTGTGTATGTTTGTGTGTCAGTGTGCGTGTGTGTGTTTTGCTGTGTGTGTGCGTACACGCGGCGCACGCCTGTCAGTGACTGTGTACGCTTGTTTGTGTGCGTGCGCACATGTGTGTGTATGTGTTTCAGTGTTTGTGTGGCTATGTGTCCGTTTGTCTGTCTGTCTGTAGGTCTGTCTGTATGTGTGTGTTTGTGCGTGTATCCTGACCACAAAACTTGTTTATCAATGCCAATATTGTGCATAAATATGCGGGAACTTACTAAACGCACATTTTTTTATGTATTCGTTTCAAGTACCCTATAAGTGAATCAATGTTAGTCTCGACAATAAGAATTGTAAATTCAGCACAAGTTCCCTCAGGGAACTAGCCAGCACTAGTAGTGGCATGCGAAAACCTGACCACAACATTACTTTGAACAGCTTTGCACTCGCGGCAGTTGCCATCCAACTGTGTGGCGATAGGCCGATCGTTGTCTGTCACACTCTTTTATGAGATTGAAACCGACAGCCACCGACGGGCGCAATAGCCTGATGGAAAGTACGTCGGCCTTCAGGATCGAAGGCTTGGGCCGTGTTCCATTCCTGGTGCGTGGAGAAAAAACAATTCCATATCGCAAACGTCAGTTTATGTGCTAAGTTGCTGGTGCTAGACGAATTTTACTAATACCACTCATTGTTAAAAGAAAAACATCGAGCAAGCAACACGGGCCAGAAGACTCTTTCATCAACCAGTTCTATTACTATGGTATTGCTTTTGTGTAAGCGTCGCGGCCAAACACCAAACACACACACACACACACACTGACACACACTATCTCTCTCTCTCTCTCTCTGGCCCTAAGAGGACGTTAAAACTAGTTAGCAATCATCAATCTCTCCCTATATCTCTCTCTCTCTCTCTCTCTCTCTCTCTCTCTCTCTCTCTCTCTCTCTCTCTCTCTCTCCCCCCCCCCCCGTCTCTCTCTCCCCGGCTTCTCTCTCTCTCCTCTCTCTTTCTCTCTCTCTCGCTCTCTCTCTCTCTCTCCTCTCTCTCTCTCTCTCTCCTCTCTTCTCTCTCTCTCTATCTCTCGCTCTCCGTCTCTCTCTCTCTTTCTCTCTCTCTCTCTCTCTCTCCTCTCTCTCTCTCTCTCTCTCTCTCTCTCTCTCTCTCCTCTCCTCTCTCTCTCGCTCTCTCTTCTCATGTACACCAGCAGAACCCCAAACAACACAAATATTCTGCTCTTTAAGTCGTGCTCAAGTATCCTCGTAAGCTACAACCAAAGAAAAAGTTCGTGATTCAGATACACCTACAGATCTTCTTCGTATTCAGGATTCTCGTCACATCAATCGTAAGCAAAGTAGGGCGAGTAAATGTTGACCAGCTAAGTCGTCGTTAAACTGTCATAAAAGTAGCGGTTTAATAGGCCTAGTGTTCGTAACCATCCAGGCCACTAGGGCACCAGGGAGAGTAGATTTGAGGATGAGGTTGCGTATGAACAGTGTTGAGGAAAGGACCGTCTGAAAATCGTACCTTCGGTAGGTTAATGAGAGCGACAAGTGTGCGGTATGTGTACATTACTGTAAAATGATGTCTTTTGTCGCTTGTTCAAGTTGTCCCATAGTATACATAAACAAGCATAGATGCATATGCAAACACACGCACATACACACACGCACACACACACACACACACACACATACACACATACACACACTGCTCTACTGAGCACACACGCCGCTAACACTCTTACACATTGGAAAGGCACAAACACGCATGCACGCACACACATAACGTCTAGGCTATATAAAACTACTTATAGCTGAATACCTATATACTCAGTAATGGCCGACATAGAAAAAAATCCTTAATAATTAAATACATAAATAGATAATAAAGACGTGTTTGAAAAGCTTTTTTTGTAGCTAACATCAGTTCAAGTGTTAGAGGTGGAGGGAGTTGGGGGGCGGTAGGTCGAGCGGACGGATCGAAAATGAATTGAAGAGATGAGATACCGTAGACCAGACAGTATCTCTGCGTAGACTGATCCTTTGCGGAAGTCACTTCCGAGATGACGACACCTCATTCAAGTTTAAGCAGCCGGCCATTTGTGTGTCGATAAACACTTACCTCCCTTGCACCGGATACAGATTTACCTCCCTTACACCAACCCAAAGCACACGTTCACCTCCTCACCCCCTCACCTCTCTCTCTCTCTCTCTCTCTCTCTCTCTCTCTCTCTCTCTCTCTCTCTCTCTCTCTCTCTCTCTCTCTCTCTCTCTCTCTCTCTCTCTTTCATGGATTTTTTTTTCATCTTAAAATGTCTTATTGGTTGCTTGACACTGATGTTAATTATGGTAAACATGTCATTTGTAGTAATTGTACTATAGTTAAACTTATATTTTATTTCTTCTTGTTTGTTACCCCTCTGAATGGGCGAGGGCCGGATGAAAACAAGTATGTATACATTGCTTATTCTGTCACCCTCGTAAAAATAAATTTCAATTCAATTCAATTCAATTCAATTCTCTCTCTCTCTCTCTCTCTCTCTCTCTCTCTCTCTCTCTCTCTCTCTCTCTCTCTCTCTCTCTCTCTCTCTCTCTCTCTCTCTCTCTCTCTCTCTCTCTCTCTCACACACTGACATACATACACACACACATACGGACGCACGCAATCACACACGCTCGCTTCAGTGTACACGCACACACACACTCACACACACACACTCACACACACACACCGCTTACATACACGCACGCACGCACGTACGCTCAAACACACACACACACACACATGACGCACACACACACACACACACGCACACACACACACACAAACACACACACTAGATAAACTTTACTCCCTCCCTTCTACTACGACGTAGAAAACCTACTACAAATCAACGGAACTAACAGTGTCTCTTCAACACCTCAGTGCAAGTGACGTCAGTCAAACCGCGCTGCACAGCCTGTCCCCCGACCGTGCGCACGTGTGTTTACCTTTGGGGCACAAGATAGATAGATGCACTATTTACTTTGCTTTTTGTCGCCGTTTGCTCTTTTTCTGTCCCTTTCTGCACTGAAGCTCCTCCCTCCATTGACCCTACAACCTTGTGTTTTCCCGCCAAACACTGGAGTGTGTGGTTGTGTTGCCGGAAAAGAGGTGTAGACTTGTATGCAGCATGACCGGCGTCTGTGTACAAGTACGGCCGTTATGCAATTATTGATTTCTTTATGCCGCAAAGAGAAAGGGCTTCACTGACTGAGCGATGATGCAGTACGGTTGTTTACCGTGTTGTTGACACTCAGCTATGAAAATGACTCACAAATAACGGTTTTATTAATCTTTTTCTTTTTTTTAATTTCAACTTACCCAGTTGTGATGATGATGATAATTAGTTTTAACGTCCTCTTAGAACCATTTGGCCTATCTAGGGACAGGTAGAGTTAGTATGCTTTGTGTGGGGACAAGACACTGGACAAACATGCAAACAGCGAACACATATGATCGTGTTATCTGGAAGTCTGTTGTTGCGATATTTCATAATGGGGATGGAAGTAATGATTGTGTACGCGGAATATGGTTGGACTGCTGGGGCGGTTTTGTAGGCTTATTTGCTTTTTATGTATGTAGAATATGTTTATATGTGTGGCTGAATAAGTTTTGAAAAAAAATTTAAATCATAAAAACAAAATTTTAATTTAGCCAAAGGAAAATATTGAAATAACTTGCTAAAATAATATATCAGAATGGGGAACTTAAGTTCAGGTAGGAGGGAAGTATGTGCTTAAGCCTTGTTTAATCAATTGAGTAGAGCTATGCTTTGTGTTTTAGGCGCTTTAGTTGTTGGGCGTGGGAGGGGAGGGGAGGGGGAATCCAGTTGTGATCGCATTGCATAATGAAGTTAGTGAAAGAAGAGGGTTTTTAGAAGTTAGAGAAGGTGCTGAGATCGTAACGTGATATAGTAACAGGTACGCACTCGCACACAAAACAATTGAACACACACAGACAGAGACACTGACGTGACAAAGATGCCTCCAACCTAACCCCAAACCGGCAACCCCCTCCCCTCCCCACAAACACACACACAAACACACGCACACACACACACACACACACACACACACACACTGACACACACGGCGCACACACACACAAACACACGCACACACACACACACACACACACACACACCTTGTCCGCACCCCATCAACCCGACTGCAAGAAACCACCCTGACGGCCTCGGGACCGGATAACAACCAGATCATCATTACATCAAGCAATATTTGATCTGCAGGACCGCAATAAATTATCCCCCAATCTCCCGTGTCATCGTTTTAATTGCTTACTACACAGTCAAAACGGTTTCTTTCTGAAACTTCAAACACCTTTCCGAATGGTTAAAGATGTGTACCTGAAAATTAGCAAAAACTTGAAGACAAAGTTCCAGTTAACAAAGGCACTTCTGAGCCAGCGTAAAGAAGCTACTAACACCCACACACACACACACACACACACACAAACACACAAACACACACAAACACACACACATACACACACACACATACGCACGCACGCACACACACACACACAACCACTTGTGTCCCTAATCCCCTACCCCACCCCACTCAGTTCAACCTACCGTCCAACCTCCCACCCCCACACACACAATCGCACCAGTCCGACCATAACCACCCGGATAGCCTCAAGACCGGAAAAACAACCCCATCATCATTACATCGGGCAACATTCGATCTCCAGGACCAATTCGATGATCCCCCGATCTCCTTTGTTATTGTGGAAGTGCACGCAGCGACCATGAGGACGATAATGATCCATTTAATTCTGTGCGCAGATTGCGTGATGTACGGCCTTCACACACAAACTCGTACTGCCATTATCTCAATCATCTGTGCTGCCATCTACCGGTTCCCGGCCGTTAAATCAATAGAGTTGTCTGCCTTGGGATAATTGTGACACCAGAGATCCGCTTGATTGGCCAAAGCTTGATTGGACCATAGATCACCAAAGCGAAATATTTCAGTTTAGAGTTTTTGACCCGCTCTGACGCCTGACTTTCGACAGTTTGGTGCAGCACAGAGAGAGGTCATTTGGGGGGGGGGGGGGGGCAGCAGCTTTCTGTGCAGAGTTGGACTTTTTTTATAATTCAATTTTGTTAGTGACACCTTCATCACATTGCAAAAACATGAAAATAACTCGTCAAAAGATTCCTGATCTGCAGAAAATAGCCAAGCTGTTGCCCGTGTTGTGTCTTACGGTGTTAAGATGTTTTTCCTCACATATAAAAATCTGGAAAGATCTGTGTTGGTGCACATGATTGTTATGCGAGAACAGAAGGAGTTCACCTGTAATCTGCCCGTGTGAGGTCAACGGAGGCTGTTTCAAAGTATTAACTCGAAACATACCGTAGTTGCTTTATCTTAGATTTGACAGTATGTTTTGTTTTATACACTGATGTGTGTATTCGGAAATGATTAGCTTTCTTAACATAGATAAATAAGACCGAGCCACTCACCACATGTTGCTGGGTTTTTTTTTATGAGGAAGGAACACTCCAATAGGCAAACAATATCAAAATATACAAAACCTTGAAACACTAATAATGTTGGTTAACATCTCAATGTAAATTTGCCAGCCATTGGTTTTTTTCTCTGTGTCATGGCCAAAAATCCCGTTTGCATACTCTCAATGAAAAAAGATATGTGCCAACACTCGGGTGGTCATTGCTAAGCCGAATGGTGTCCAACATCCTTCACGTTTGCAACTCACGCAGAATAAGCTTAGCTGTGCAAACAGACCATATAACAACCGATACGAATGTCACAGTCCAGAATTTACATTCGCTTCGTGTTTGTCTGAATCAGTTTTGAAAAACCCTTTGTAAAACGAAGTGGTTGGCATTTCAGCTTATAAGAGGAAAGCTAACAAACAAAAGTGGTTAAGTGCCAAACGATGAAGTGGACACCACGGCTTTTGGCGATTGCACTCAGAATTTGTACAGAAATTTACAGAGGACGGAAACGGCGTTGCTATTATTTGTACAGCCTGTGTTTGTCAGAAAAGTAAACTTTCTACAAGAGGTTGCGACATGAGGCAAGCAGGATGTTACACAGCCTCGGCATAAAGAAAGGCGGAAGGAGGGGGCGGGGCCGGGTGTGTGGTTCGGGATACAGACACATACTCATAGACAGAGAGGAGAGATGGACAGAGAAAAACGACAAAAAGTACTGCGTATCCAGAAAAGTCACACAGGGACAGACGCAGGCTCACAATGCATACACACGTGACTCTCTGTCGATCTCTGTCTCTCTCCTTTCCTCCCCTTTTCTATCTTACACACACACACACACACACACACACACACACACTTCTACGTCAGTGTAACTCATTTAAATGTCTGGCACTGAGTTATTCGACCCCTCTGGATCCTCCCACAAAGGAAACTTTGTGGCTCCATTCAGAAATATATCTGACCAAATAAAATCTTCTAGATTCTATTCAGAAATATATCTGACCAAATGAAACCTTCTTCGAGATTTCTTTCAGAAGTATATCTAACCAAATAAAACCTTCGAGATTCCATTAATATATATGACCAAATAAAACCTTCTTTGAGATTCCATTCAGAAATATATCCGATCAAATAAAGTCTCACGTATGGCAAAGCCACACCTTTCTGGACGAGAAAAGTTTCAAACACTTCGTAAACTGTTTTCTGATGGATCGTATTACAGGTAAGTATGCTACAACTGAAAGCAATGAAATGGGAGGGTACTAGTTTACCACCAAAGGTGTTGATGGTCGTAGCTTTTTATCGAGGGTTTATAGGCGTTTAATGTGGTGTACGCACTCTAAAAGTTATTCCTGATAAGCAATGTAGAAGGAAAAAATGAATGACAGTGAACCGCCGAGAAAATCACACATGGGTTGTGTTTGTGCCGAAAAGAAGGGAACAGTTTGACAGAGGATGGAATTGTGGAGGGTGGAGTTTTTCTGTTTGTTTGTAGTTGTTGGACGTTGTTGGTTTTTTGTCGTGTTTTCTTTCTCTTTTTTGTCTCTTGGTTTTTTGTGGGGTTTTTTTTTTTTTGGGGGGGGGATACGGTTTTTTGTAATTTGATTGTTAGAATCAGCGTATTTAATCAAAGGAAAGGTTTGCCAAAGTATAAAGTTGTGTATACGTCATTAGGTGTGGCTCTTACTCGCCAACCACGTTCAAAACGAAAATGTCATTTAAAAAAAACCCGAGATGGAAGGTGTTGTCAATCAAAAAAATCCGGATACAAACAACACTGTTTTATCAACCGTTCTATATAACAACAATAAGTACTCAGAGTAAAACTAACTATGCGTCGGCTCAGAGAAGCCTTACATATAATTATATATATGGAATAGATACACAAAACCACGGAAGCATTTTCACAACAACAAAACTATGGCAAAGCTATTCTACTAAATTTTCCACGTCGACGCATTTTCATCAACTTTTTCTATAAGATGTCGGATGCATAAGGATGTACATGTATAGATGATATCTATAGAAATTTTACTCATTTCTGATCTCAAGCAGTTAAATTATTCAGTGAACAAGACAGTCTAGTTCAAAAGCTGGAGGCCTCTATTGTGAGAGACGCTCTCGCATCCTTTCAGTGTCACGTGACCTGCAGTATTACACAAGAGAGCTGGGGCTATTATAATTTCACTGTTCAGATCATTATTGTTGGTCAATTCGACAATGATGAGGATTATGAATATGTCTTAGGACGTCGAAGAATACTACTACCCAGCCCACGCTGAGTGAGTTATGATTCAATCTTTGTCACGGAGACACTTGCCCTCCAGAATGACAGTGCTAGAAGTGTTCTTCAGACGCCAGTTCCTTCATTGTATTATCCAATCACGCCTTCTTTTCATTCTTTTGCCCCTCGTGGAAGAATAACCCCCCATTGCCCCTTCTCATTCGTCGTGAACATTGAAAGTGAAATAACGCCTCAGTTACGGACCAATTCACAATGTCCCGTTAGTTCCACCTGGAGAGCTGCACTGTATGACTATAACTACACATGAGTGTCCGCTTTTCAACCTGGGACAACAGAAGTGAAATAACACCATTGTGGAGGGACCATTTACACTGTCCCCGCGTTAGATCCATTTAGAAAGCACCCCCCGCGGGTTAGGGGGAAGAATTTACCCGATGCTCCCCAGCATGTCGTAAGAGGCGACTAACGGATTCTGTTTCTCTTTTTACCCTTGTTAAGTGTTTCTTGTATAGAATATAGTCAATTTTTGTAAAGATTTTAGTCAAGCAGTATGTAAGAAATGTTAAGTCCTTTGTACTGGAAACTTGCATTCTCCCAGTAAGGTAATACATTGTACTACGTTGCAAGCCCCTGGAGCAATTTTTTGATTAGTGCTTTTGTGAACAAGAAACAATTGACAAGTGGGTCTATCCCATCTCCCCCCTTCCCCCGTCGCGATATAACATTCGTGGTTGAAAACGACGTTAAACACCAAATAAAGAACGAAAAAAGATTTAGAAAGCTGAACTGTGTACAGTGGAACGTACCCCACTGTTGAAATGTACCTCCAAAGATCTGAGCAAAGCAGCTCTAAAGGGCGGGGGAATGTCAAAACGGGGGTAAAGGTACGATATGAACATGAAAATTGAAATAACAAGGATCTTAAAAGGTGGAAACTCTGAAATCGGGGGGGGGGGGTGTCTTAAAAAAAAGGGGGGGTCCACTTGTTGCTAACTAAACCCGAGTGTTCCTTTCTTCTTCAGCTGCTCGTTGGCATGACAATGAAAGGGAATTTTCACCTGCCATCTAAGTCCATCCTGCTGTCAACACTGGCCCCTATTCGCAGGGAGTCGCTATCTCCCTGGGCTGGACAATACACCGAACGTTTCATAATTATCTTAGCGTTAGGTTTGACGTGATTGGAATTGAAACCATTAGCGTCAGTTTTGTCTAAATAGCAAAGAATGTTCCTCGCTTTATGTTCCGTCTCCCTTGATTTATAATCTAAAAGTATATTTATTATTGTGGCGATAATTCTGCTTAGCCGTTGATCTCGGAAATGACGTTGAAGTAAATTTCGCTTCCGCAGGCCCGCTTAAAATCATCACATGAAGAGTCACTCTGAAAATCGTCCGCGTCATGCTAAAGTCAACATTTGACACGCAACTACTTTTCATGACTCATCCGCGTCAGATGGTCAATTTCAAACCCTTGTCCAATAGTGTCCGAAATAATGGTCACCTGCGCCGTTAGCCCACCTTTGAAGCCGTTTGCCTTTAAGCGTATTGATTCCGTGGGGAGCACTCTGTGTACATCTCGTCTTAATCTCGCGCAATTCTCGCTCCGTCTGCGTGACACCGAGGTAACCGAGACCACCATTGTTGGCATATGTTGTTATGAAGGCTTTTCCGTCTGTTTGGGTAGTGCGGGAACTACCCCTTGATGTAGTTTAATGGGTTTACCTGCGTGGTCATCGGCGCTGGTCAAGGGCAGTTATACGGGAGTTATGTAATGGGTCAAGTGGAAATCGATCGCAGTGCAGACGGTGAATGGACATGCGTTGTGTAACTGTGGTCAAAGTCAATGAATTTGGTTGACCAGTGTATAGTAACTTTGTATCTTGACTGGTTGAGTTCGTAACGTATCCGGCTGAAGAAAAAGCCTAACCTTTCGCCCACGCAGGTGCAAGCGTGCACTTATGTAAGCACACGACATAACCCAGAAAAAGGTAGAGAGAAAGGAGAGGGAGCTGCAGGGAGAGAGAGAGGGGGGCAGACAGTGAGATAGACAGAGAGAGGGAGAAACAGACATACAGACCGGCAGAGAGACGGACAGAACGACAGACAGAGAGGGTGATAGACTGGGAGGGAGAAAGAGACAGAAAGAAACGTTCAGATCTTCTTCTTCTCGATCGCTCAGACAGGGACTCCGGAACTTCTGATGAAGTTTGCAGTACAGCGAAGACTCCGCAGGGTGCCGAAGATCTTCTCCTGAACTGGTGTGTCCGCAGGCCATGTTTCTGCTCGTAGTTTCTGGTGGATTGGACAGTGTTGGAGGAGGTGTTCCACTGTCATGTCTGCAATGCCACAGTGGCATACAGGCGTGTCCCCAATGTGGAATTTTCAGAACATGTGCTGCCCGAGTCTGCAGTGGCCGGTTCTCAGGCGCACAATGATGACCTGGTATTTTAAAACGTTCAGATGAAGTGAAGCATCGGAGTAACCCATCAAACCTCTGCCATATTTCTCTATTTGCGTTTTCGAAGCTTTCCTTCTGTATTTGAAAGTGTTGCGTTGAAAACTCTGCATGACCATATCGGACCTTTTGCATAGCCTCAAGATTTTGGGACAGCGTTGACAGCTTTTGCAATGAGGGCGATATACACTCTTTCATTGCCGCCTTCTGTAGCTAACCAGGCTCTAATTAAAGGCATCTTTTAAATCTCCATATGAATGGAGTGTTGATAAACAGGTGTGTCCTTCACACCAAATGCTGTGCGGACAAAGGAAAGTGACAATCAACTGACCAGACAGCCAGGCTATCAACTAATTAACAGCCCTTGTACCTGCCTTGTATCTATTACCGGTGCAAGGCTTTGCGACCATTGTAGTGGGAATAAAAGACCGATTTGGCACCGCAAGCCCGCCTGGACGTATTGATCTGTATCAAGCCTTTCACTCAACAGATGACAATCATTGGGAACAATACGGCCAGGATTATTGGGAACTGCAGGTAGCTACATTTACTACAGAGCTTTCAGTGTCTGTGCATGCTTCGGACGCTCTGGTCCTACGAAGTTGGTCTTTGGGCCTACGACATTCCCGTTATTCCGTATCAGGGTTGTACTGTTACAAATCGATGAGAAAAACTCAAGGTATTATTCGCAGCTGCAAATTGATTTGTAAAGTGCTCGTACAATGCGGCTCTTCGTCATGTTTCCTACGATGCGCTGTTCCACCGTCGGACTCGTGCTACAAAAGTCCTACGATTTCTTTTTGCCATACGACATTTCTCTACTGCTTGTTTGCAAGAGGATGAAAAGAGGGGGTGGGGGGGGGAGGTAGGTAGAAAATAAAACAAAATACTGTCCGAGGATAATGGTGCGTTAAAATAAACACCTTTCCTTTGCAAGCAAGTCGCAGCTGGATGACACATTGTCATCCTTCCACGCAAAGGGACAATTCCTAGCGACGAGTCCATCGACCGTCAAGAATAACACCGTATAGTGCAAGCAACATATAAATCTACGCAACAGAACACACGGGAAACGGTGTCCGACATAAGCTCGAACGACAAAAGCTCGAACGACAAAATCTCGAACGACAAATGCTCGAATGGACAAATGCTCGACGCGACAAAAGCTCGACGCGACATATGCTCGAACGACAAATGCTCGAATGGACAAATGCTCGAATGGACAAAAGCTCGACGCGACATATGCTCGAACGACAGATGCTCGAATGGACAAATGCTCGACGCGACAAAAGCTCGACGCGAAATATGCTCGAACGACAAATGCTCGAATGGACAAATGCTCGACGCGACAAAAGCTCGACGCGACATATGCTCGAACGACAAATGCTCGAATGGACAAATGCTCGACGCGACAAAAGCTCGACGCGATAAAAGCTCGAATGTCGTTCTCGGTGTTATTTTGCCTGTCTGTGTTATTTTAAAATCTGTCTGCAAAAGAGAGAGAGAGAGAGAGAGAGAGAGAGAGAGAGAGAGAGAGAGAGAGAGAGAGAGAGAGAGAGAGAGAGAGAGAGAAGGGGGAAGATCGTGTCGGGGTTTAGATTTGTCAATGTTATTATTTTGATTTGGCCCGGGATTGACTGTTTATCAGGAAAGGTTCAGGTAAGCGGCACTTCGCCTCGTTTGGAGAAACCCTGTGTTCAACCCAGCCATGTGGTGCGTTCATGAAAGGACGATTGAACATGAACCAAGAACCACAAATGCACTAGAAGGCTAGCATCGCCGAGTCCAGTCTATCATTGGCAAAGACCATCCCAATCTCTGGGACTTTCTCAAATTCCTGAAAGGAGAACAAGCGCACACAGACATGGCAATTCACGCAGCCCGCTGTGGAGAGCAACGCAAGAAGCGCCGGAAGAAAAACGAGCGACAAGAGCATCGCATTCTACGGCTGGTCAGCCAGTACGCGGAGCGCACCACAGAGCGTCTGTTCATGGAGTTCCTTTTCGGAATGGCCAACAACATTTCCTACTACTCATGATCCGGTCCTTGACGACTCTGTGTGTGTGTGTGTGTGTGTGTGTGTGTGTGTGTGTGTGTGTGTGTGTGTGTAAAAATGACACCAACAGGGACCGAGTCTGTATTGATGGCTACTTTTTTAGTTTAACCAGTCTTACCTTTGCATTTTACCCCTTATAATTTTTACTAGAAATCGCATTTGAAAAATCGTATAAGATGCATATACATAAGATGCATTAGCATTTTACCCAGTATATATTATGAAATGAAGTTATTGATGAATATTTTTGTTGTAATGGTGTGTGTGTGTGTGTGTGTGTGTGTGTGTGTGTGTGTGTGTGTGTGTGTGTGTGTGTGTGATCCAGCAGCGTGCTAACAACAACAACCACAACAACCACAACCACAACCACAACCACCTGATATCAAACAAATTTAGTTAATTTGTCGCTCGAAACTAGAACAACATGACCGTGACAGTTTCAGATATGACGTTATCAGAGTAGTTTTGACAGCATCATTCTACAGTCCGGTCGAGCTTCTGTCGTTCGAGCATATGTCGCGTCGAGCTTTTGTCGCGTCGAGCATTTGTCCATTCGAGCATCTGTCGTTCGAGCATATGTCGCGTCGAGCTTTTGTCGCGTCGAGCATTTGTCCATTCGAGCATCTGTCGTTCGAGCATATGTCGAGCTTTTGTCGCGTCGAGCATTTGTCCATTCGAGCATTCGTCGTTCGAGCATTTGTCGCGTCGAGCTTTTGTCGCGTCAAGCATTTGTCCATTCGAGCATTTGTCGTTCGACATTTTGTCGTTCGAGCTTTTGTCTTTCGAGCTTATGTCATGTACCCCACGGGAAAAGGGTCGACGGTCTTAAATCAACTGTGACAACAGCACAGCCCTAAACATGCAGGACCGATCGTCTGTTCACACAATACCCCTATGATTAAAGTTGCAAGGCGTTGGCTGATGGCGGTAGGTTGAGTCGTGTGTAAAAGGCACACTCCTTCCTGAGAAAACAGTTCGGCTAACCGTCTCAGATTTGCCATGTTTTTACTTAAGATAAGCTCATTCCTCCACTTGAACACATACCAAAGAGCAACATCCTGAATGCTTCCTGTGTAGAGCCGAATTGTTTTATATGAATGGATTTTGCAGATTGACACTGGTGACTTAAGGGTGTTGCAGGTTGCCCACAGGGCCGTACAGCTTGTCTCTCTCACTGCTGAGTCGGAAGGTTCTCCACAGGGCCGTACAGCCTGTCCCTCACTGGGGTGTCGGAAGGTTGCCCACAGGGCCGTACAGCTTGTCTCTCTCACTGCTGTGTCGGAAGGTTCTTGACAGGTTTTAAGAAGATTTTTTTTTTAATCCGGACAGAGAGCACCCGGGATGTTGATTTGCTTATATGTCTAAGTGGAGGCATGGCCTTCTTCAAAGTTGAAACCTGGCCAGATCTGAGATCAACAATGCACAAAAGAAAGTCAGCACCTTGCCGGTTATCACATATTGTCTAAGAGAGTAGAATGCAAAACAAAATCAACAATACTGAAACAATACAGAACACTGACCCCGTGCATCAGAGCGACAACACCAGCATCTACCGCCCCACCTGAGAATTGAAGATGTGAATTGCAGATGGAATGAACGAATTTCTGTAGCGTGTGGATCTTGCGGTTGGTTGTCTGAATCTGTTGCTCCTGTCTGTCCGTCTACTGTCAAATTCCGGTCTGAGTGGGTGCGAGTCGTCAGCCAAAATCTTCTGTACCTTGTCAGTCAGTCGTCGTTCATGTGTTGATGTGAAATTGTCCTGCTTCCTCCCAACCACCCCACTTGCTTTCCTGATGAATTTATCTAATCTATCCCTGTCTTGCTTGTTGATGTTGCCACCCCAACACACGGAGCCAAAGTACAACACACTATTGCACGTTGAAGTGTAAAACATCTGAAGGATTTCTTGTCTGATGTTAAAAGACCTGAGTTTTCTCAAAAAGTACAGGCGAGAGTGGAGTTTCTTCACAAGGGCATCAGAGTTTGGTTTCCATGTCAACTTATTGTCTATAATCACCCCCAAATACTTATACTGCTCTACCTTCTCTACGACCTCCCCCTTGATCACTATCTCCCTGTGTACATGTTCCCCCCTCCTGTTGTCCATTATCATTTCCTTTGTCTTCCCCACATTAAGCTCTAAATAGTTGTTTTCACACCACCCCACAAACCTATCTACCTCCTGCCTGTAGTCAGAGTCGTCGTCAACAGTCAGCATATAGCGTTTAAATTATAACATAAATAGTATAAAAAATCATTGCGTCGATGTACTCGTGAACATTTGTTCTGTTAAAATTGAAACGTTCCAGTACCTTACCATTCTTGTTGTTTAGATTCTTGATTTTGAAACGTTTGCAGTCTATCTGTTATTCAGATTTTGCCACGACATATCGTCGGCATACCATAACCTGTGTTCACGTGTAACACTCGACTATTCAAACCCTAATTTTTCTGTCAGAAGATCCAGTAAATTAAACCCTTTGTTAAATAAATCCACCGCTTCAGCATCTACTCTACCTTACAGCCTTGTCAACCAGACCAAGAGTTTCAAACTACTACATCTACGACGAGTCGCGACCCCGTGTCAAACTGTAACAGCCTCCATTGTGACCTGCGACAACTGAACGCCTTCCTTTTATCCCTTTACCTGTGTGTGCGCGAATGTATAGAAATTGCGTGTACTTGTGAAATGTTGCGAGGGTCGAGCTTCGCGGTACGGAAAGAAAAAGCAGACTCACGAATGGAAGTCTGTTGGTGGATTGCATTGTTTACTGTGTGCCGTGAGCGTTATAAACGCTAATTTATAAGCGAATTAACTTGGTTTAACCTCTTAACAGATAACAAGCATATTAATCATATACATGCATACACGACACTCCTTTATTCAGCAAAATTGAAAGTCAGGAACCTTTTTTTTCATTAAAGGCCACTCTTCGTTTTAGTTATCTACTTTTGAAACCAATTTTTCTCTGTACATCTTCGTTCATTTTGTTAACCTTTGTTGACAGCCGCGTCAGCGATTTTGACTAGAATCATGTCAAAATTGTGTCATGTATAAAATATTATGAAATATTTTGAAAGAAAAAGGTTGAAGTTATCACTTGTTCGCCATGTCTTGTTATCAGAATGTGTATTGATTATTAGTTTTGGAACGTGTCCATAAGCAGTCTGCTTGTTAACGTTCTTAATGTTGTTACTGTATATAACATGTATACAAGAAATTAATTTTAAAAAAACACGCTTAAACCAACTGAACAAGACTCTTTGGAAACACTGGGACAAAAGTTACAGTTGTTGTGGACAGTCGACCAGTTTCTTCTGTATGGTGGCCTTATGGCGCCAAAAGTGAGAAATATTGGGATGATAGTTATTCGTATGTGGCAAGGATATTTACAATGTACTGAGTCAAATTTGAAAACTCTTGACGATGTACATGTAGAACAAACTGAGAACTGGATTTTGCAGTACTTAGCATGTGACAAAAAAGGTTAGACCAAAACGTAAGAGGTTATACAGGTAACTCACCGACGTAAATCTTCTTGACCTCCACCACTGTGACAAGGCGGTTACGCCTGACAAGCGTAGGCCAGGCACCGTAGACATCCTTGACCACATTCCGAACTGACCGGCGCGACGTCCTGATTTCTGCTTTGGTGCTGGTTCATTCCACTCCTGCGACTCAACCGAGCGACCTACTTTTCTCGCCTAACGTTAAAGATGCATTCATGTAAGCCACCTCACATGTGCCCACGATTTGACATGTGATGTGAGCATCCCCTCTTCTTCGACCATACGAAAAAATAAGGAGTTTCACTGCTTCCTTTGTAGAGCAGTACTGTTATTCTCTTGAACACGTTTAGCAAAATGGCATTTGTCCACTGATTTTGAAACTTCGCCATGGCGACAATTGTCCACTGATTTTGTAACTTATGACGACAATTGTTCACTAATTTATTAACTTATGACGACAATTGCCCGCTAATTTTGTAACTTATGACGACAATTGTTCACTCATTCTGTAACTTCGCCAGAGTTTATTCAACCATCATCGTTGAAGTCGGTATCAGGACGCCTTTCGGAATTGTTTCTATCAACGGGTGTGGCTGGACAAATATCAGGTTGGGGCTGAAATCGAACGAGGAGTTCGTGTAAAGGGAAAATAAGACATAGTCTGGTTTTTTTTACATTAATGGACCACCCTGCAGGGAAAGAATGTATGCACGATTGAGAGTTACGAGCACTGAGACGTGATGAGTAACATTTCGAAGCGACCTGCTGCTGCCCTATGGTACAAGTCATATATGATTGTTTTCCTTCCAACCAGAGAGAGTGAGAGATAGGAAAGGAGAGAGAGACAGAGGGCGAGAGAGGGAGAGCGAAAGAGGGAGGGGGAGAGAGGGGAAAGAGGGAGAGAAAAAAAGAGAGAGGGGGGGGAGAGGGAAAGAGAGGGGGAGAGGGAGAGAGAGAGAGATGGGGGAAGAAGGAGAGAGAGTGTGGGGGAGGGAGGGAGAGAAAGAGGGGGAGGGAGAGAGAAAGAGAGGGAGGGAGAGACAGAGAGAGAGAGGGGAAGAGAGAGAGAGAGCGAGAGAGATAGAGAAAGAGAGAGAGAGAGAGAGAGAATAGAGACAGACAGACAGACAGACAGACAGACAGACAGACAGACAGAGACAGAGAGAGAGAGAGAGAGAGAGAGAGAGAGAGAGAGAGAGAGAGAGAGAGAGAGAGAGACATTGCCTTTTGTGTGCAGTAAGCTACAACAGTAAAATCATTTCACTTCGTCGAAAATATCACAGAGTATCGTTTGTCGGCAATATCAGAATCATTGTCCAGTATACCTTCACCGTTAATCCGGACCTTCAGCGACACGCATTGTTGGGACAAAAGTCTACTTACTCATGGCTTACCGTGGCAGAAATGAAACTACCCGGAAAACTATACCCTGAATTCAACCAGAAAGCCATGTTGCGACAGTTTTATTGCTTTGACATTCGACAGCATTAGCTTCCCTGATGAAATGGACATTAGATTGCAAGCTCTTCCATTATTACCCCTGTAACATAACAAATGGTGCTGAACAGATTTGATCGGAACGACGCCACAATGTAACGACTCTTCACCCTAGCCAAGAAAGCATAACACCATGCTGTTGGAATATTTACATCAGAGTCCCAGCTTTAGTCCCAAGGGTGTAACCCCTTGCTGAAGTAGCTTCCGTAACTGAAGGGTCCCCTGATGCTAAAAGCGATGCCCATTGTCGATGACATTCATTCCGGGTGTCATCCACCTGAGAGGATTTCGGGTACCTAGCTGTGCGTCTTCGCCGAAAGGTAATGACAGGGTGGCAAGGTGACAAGGTGTTTGTATCACTCCGCTTGACTGCTCCGTTGTCATGGCAACTGACGGTACGGCCGCTTCGGTTAAGGTGGTGCAGAAGGGTTAAAGAAAACGAAGGAGAGAGAGAGAGAGAGAGAGAGAACAAGGTTCAGACAGGGGTCAGACTTAAGTTAACGAAGGATGATGGAAATAGCGCCTCTTTTTGTTTTAGCCTCCAGTGGTTTGACCCCGTTTTACTTTAACTTTTGTATCATGTAGATTGTCTCAAGGTTATTGGTTGTTGTTATTTCAATGTGTCCATAAAGCGTTAGTTGACGCATGCTTTGCTGTGTTTGTTCCAGTACAACCTTGCCCAGCCTTTCTTCTATTGCCTGCAAATTCGTTCATTTAAGTCAAGTTTTCATGCACCTGTTAAACCTTGCCCCTTCCCACGCTGCACCCCCGTTCCTTATTGCAATTGTATTCACCAATAAGCACACGCACGATAAACAATTCAAAAGTCAATGTCATGTTATTTTATTTCGTGTTCCCCTTGCTGCATTGTTTGCTTTCAGAGACTGGCAGTTTATGTCAGAGAGAAAGTTAAAGCTGCAAAAACATCGAATTCATTTCTTGATTTGACGGCTGAATCCTTGGGGCGACGTTTTGTGCTGTCAGTTATTGATACTGCAACAGCTGCTTTGTTTGTTTGTTTGGTTGTTGTTGTTGTTGTTGTTGTTGTTGTTGTTGTTGTTGTTGTTGTTGTTGTTGTGTGTGTGTATTGTTTGGTTGTGTGGGTGTGGTTTTTGTGTGTGATTTTGTTTGTTTGTTCGTGTGTATGTTTGTTTAAGTGCGAAAGGTTAATTTTTCTCTTTTTTTTAATTTGTATCCTGTTATTAAGCAGGGACGTGCGAGGAAGGGCTTGCTGTGTCGACTTGTTAGAACATGTTATGTAAGATATGCCTAGAGTCAAGAAATATGTGTTTACTATCGGCATCCACAATCAAGAACCCGCTAATGAAGTGACAATCATCACACGTCTGTAAATTGTTATTAACGGAGTTCCATAGAAATCATCTGACCGGCTTCCTTCCTTCTGGACCCTATTATCGTCCCGAGGACTTGTTGAGGTCAATCAAAGCCCCACTGACCGCAATGACAGAAACCAAACAGCTCTGCAACTTTCTGTGACAGCTATACACAGAAGAGAAGCCTTGCGTGTGGAAGGCCACTAGCTACTACTACTGCAGTGGGACCTCTCTTTCAAGACGTTCAGTTATACGACTTCCTCTGCTATACGACCTCATTTTCTCAAACGTTTCCTTCTTAGTGTTGTGACAGGGGAGGCTACCGCTCCTTTCACAGCAGACTCTGCACCCGAGTTGTTGGCCTTTAAGTCAACACCGGTTGATTGTGGAATTCTGTTTGTGATGGGGTCTGGTGGTTTCCGATTGTCTGTATGTTCATGGAAACCTTCGGGTTTGCATAACAATTTTTAATAGGGCTAAGAAATTAGCCCTAACATTTTCGATCCTGTTTGATTGCACTTCGCCTCCCGAGGTGATCGTAGTGTTTCGGCACTCGGTTACATCTGGCGCTTGCGAGCAGGGATGGGACTCGGCATGATATGTTCAGGTGATGGCATAATATGACCACTGAACATTTTCGTGCCGTTCCCATTCTGCGAACTTGGGATGGACAGTGGTCCCCCGGTTCGGAACTTCGGGACGGAGTTCATTCAAACGGGGGCGATTGTGACAGGGGAGGCTACCGCTCCTTTCACAGCAGACTCTGCACCCGAGTTGTTGGCCTTTAGGTCAACACCGGTTGATTGTGGAATTCTGTTTGTGATGGGGTCTGGTGGTTTCCGATTGTCTGTATATGTGAAAGCGGACAAACACTCAAGTCCTTAATGGCTCAAAACCGTAGGACTTTTAATATTAATTTTAACCTTGTCTGTATGTTCATGGAAACCTTCGGGTTTGCATAACAGTTTTTATAGGGCTAAGAAATTAGCCCTAACATTTTCAATCCTGTTTGATTGCACTTCGCCTCCCGAGGTGATCGTAGTGTTTCGGCACTCGGTTACAGTGTCACTAAATTTACCTCTCTTTCAAGACGTTCCGTTATACGACTCCCTCTGCTATACGACCTCATGTTCTCAAACGTTTCCTTCTTAGTGTCACTAAATTTACCTCTCTTTTCAGACCTCCATGTTTCGGGTTTGGGGAGATCTTTACACGGAGGTTAGTACCTACCGTACTACAGGGTGACCCCCCCAAAAAGAGTACCCAAACAAAACGTCATAAATTGAACAAAAATAAATCAATCTTCATAAAATGTATTTACACACACAAGTAGCCTCTGCATGATTTGCACAGAAAATAAGTTTGAGCGTTTTAGCTTGTCATTTAGGAAAGTTATGCTCATTCTACAGAACATACTCCAAATGGCCTCTCCCGGATTTAAATCCCCCAGATTTCTATCTTTGGGGGTTCCTGAAAGACAACGTCTACAGGAACAACCCACAGACAATCACAGAACTCAAGAGAGCCATCACAACAACCATTCGCGGAATCTCGCAACAGGAGTGTGTGCGGGTGATTGATAACTTTGCGCGACGAGTTCAAGTTTGCCTGCAGCGGCGCGGAGGCCATTTGGAGCATGTTCTGTAGAATGAGCTTAACTTTCCTGAAAGACAAGCTAGAACGCTAAAATTTTCTGTGCAAATCATGCAGAGGCTACTTGTGTGTGTAAATAAATTTATGAAGATTGCTTTATTTTTGTTCAATTTATGACGTTTTGTTTGGGTACTCTTTTTTGGGGGGGTCACCCTGTACTATAACTTGACGTACACGAACCTGGCAGTCCTATAGCTACTTGCAGTAGAGCGTTATCTTCCCAATCCTCTCAGAAGCCTTGGAGTCCAAGGAATCCCGCTTCTATATATTATATGTGTAGCCTTCTGTACACGCACGGTGATAAGACAACCTTTCTCTCCGTCCGTCTGTTTGTCCCTGGACTAAAACGTCGCCCGGAGGAGAGACACAGCGATAAAATGAGATAAGTGTATGTCTTCGCCGGGATTTCAAATCCATTTGCATCTGTCCTCTCTACCTTTCAGTCCGTTTGAAGCTTCAGGCAAAGTTGAGGTTGTAAATTTAGTGTCCATTTAGTATCGTGACGCCCCAGTGCATGATGATGAAATGATTTGTGAGTGTTCCTTACGGCGATGTCAAGCACTCTCGTTAATGTTAATGCGAACTTAATGGTTATGTTGAAATGGATTTACCTGCCAATATTTCCCTTTCGCTTTTTGTAGTTTCTTTTCTTTTTTTCTAATAGAAGAGCCCTTGCTCTTACCATACATCAAACGCTAATGATAAAAAAAATATATATATAGAAAATATTAAACTGGGCACGACTGCCATGATTGGCTTGCTCGAATACGCATCATAGAAAGACCAAACCATTCACTAATCAATCATAGACTTCATTCTTTCTTCTCTCCAAAGGCAGGGTTGTTTACTAGTCAAATATCACATTCCCGGCACGGTTGGTCTAGTGGTAAGGCGTCCGCCCCGTGACCGGAAGGTCGTGGGTTCGAACCCCGGCCGGGTCATACCTAAGACTTTAAAATTGGCAATCTAGTGGCTGCTCCGCCTGCCGTCTGGCATTATGGGGTTAGTGCTAGGACTGGTTGGTCCGGTGTCAGAATAATGTGACTGGGTGAGACATGAAGCCTGTGCTGCGACTTCTGTCTTGTGTGTGGCGCACGTTATGTCAAAGCAGCACCGCCCTGATATGGCCCTTCGTGGTCGGCTGGGCGTTAAGCAAACAAACAAACAAACAAACAAACAAACAAACAAAAATATCCCATTCTCGAACATTAGTACTAAGACTAAACAAAGTGTTCCTGTAATGTGGCAGACTTACATTATAATTACTGTTTCAGATGGAGTTATTACATGTAGTCCAATGTCGATACCCGAACTGTGAGGACTATTACTTTTCAACAGCTACAGATAAAATAAATAAAATATTATGAAATTATTCTCGTGACGGGCTTAAAAACCCACCCGTCTTGCTGTGCGCTAAGTACCATTGATCATCATCCAATTTTAAGACTAAAACGGACAATATATATTTTGTTTTAAAGCCGTCTACCGGCGTTATTAACCTAAACCTGTGATAATGTATGTAAACATCTAAGGCTGTTTTCAGTATTGTTGATAACATGTTCTGTTTGATTAAGGGTTTTCAGCTGGTATTTCCTTGTTTTCACTACCTATTTTATTTATGTTTTTATTACTTAGTTAGTGGAAGAATTTTTTTTTAATGTATGTTTGATGGTGTATGCTTTTATTTAAGCGTTGTGGACTATGAATGTAGATGTAAATGCTTGTATAACTGTGTTTTAATTTAATTTTAAATGTGTCAAGCGCAAAGAGCATAATTGTAAAGTTATGATGTTGCGCTATATAAATGCTCATTTATTATTATTAGTATTATTATTAGTATTAAACCTTCAGTTAGTTCATACAAGGTAAACAGTTGAGACTAACGCTTTAAACAGCAACTGATAAAAGAGCTACTGTGTGAAACGACCAAACTAATCGCTTCGGCCGATATTATATTAACTGTGCAATTGATGTAGCCAGGCATTCTCTCCCTCCCTCTCTCTCTCTCCCTCTCCCTCTCCCTCTCCCCCTCTCTCTCTCTCTCTCTCTCTCTCTCTCTCTCTCTCTCTCTCTCTTTACCCTATTTGTATAAAATATGATTAAAGATTATCAAGATAAGTGTTGAAGCTATCACTTGTTCGCCATGTTTTGCTATCTGAATGTGTATTGATTATAAGTTCAAGAACGTGTCCATAAGCAATCTGCTTGTTAACGTTCTCAATGTTGTTATTGTTTGAAACGTGTGTATGAGAATTTGAATAAACACGCTTAAACCAAACGACCAGTACTGTGACAGGTTTAAAAGTCCATCCGTCTCGCTGTGTGCTAAGCCCATAAGGCTGACCACTGTCCCCGCAAGTGCTGTGACCTGTCACGCCGTAACGGCCACATAAATGCCATCACAGTGGACATCACTTTAGCGGCGTGGATATAGGCGTGGTTAAGGGTGTTGTCTAGCCTCGTTGGTAAGTTCGTGCGGAGTGAAGAAAAATCATCTCTTGTGTTGTTGCTGTTGTAAATATTGAAGCTGGTGCTGCTCTCAGTTGCTGCTGTTGTAAATATTGAAGCTGGTGCTGCTCTCAGTTGCTGCTGTTGCTGCTAAGGCTCTGTGTTGTTGCTGTTGTAAATATTGAAGCTGGTGCTGCTCTCAGTTGCTGCTGTTGCTGCTACGGCTCTGTGTTGTTGCTGTTGTAAATATTGAAGTTGGTGCTGCTCTCAGTTGCTGCTGTTGCTGCTAAGGCTCTGTGTTGTTGTTGTTGTTGTTGTTGGTTTAAACAGTTTTTATTCAGTTGCATAAATACAAAGCCATAATTGAATGTTATAATCAAGGAGCACAACAAGATAAACTTATAAATGTGCTCTTAGAAACAAACGAGTAATGTGGCGGACGATATTGTAAATGCATGATATTTAAACAAATGAAAAAACAAGAACAACGACAACGAGAACTATAGCAACAATGGTACGGAAAAATGTTGTTGTTGTTGTTGTTGTTGTTGTTGTTGTTGTTGTTGTTGTTGTTGTTGTTGTTGTTGTTGTTGTTGTTGCTGCTGTTGCTGCTGTTCCTTTTTTTACGTTTTTTGTTTCCCCAAAGATCAAAGCTGCAAATAAATTTGTTTCTATTCACGATGAACGTTTTTTTCAAAGAACAGTTCTCAGTTACATTCTAAGGTTCGACACAGCAAGCCTACCCTTACTCAAAGGTAGACCGCTTCCTTAAGTCAAGTTTTGTCGTCGGGCAAACAGGCTTTGCTCACGTTGGCGACCGTTAGCTAACGTTGACCATACATATATTCATTTATTCTTGTCCTCGGATAAAAAAAAAAACCCACGGTTTGGCTTTGAATCCTGTCAGAAGATAAATCGCTCTTTTCATCGTGTATGAAGTTTGTCCATCCGTGTCGCGGAAGATGTTGACGTTAAATGGATTAAGTATACATCATTATTTACCTGGCTGTCCCATTGTGTGTGCTAATATTGACCATTTTTATTTGTCCTTGTCAGCACTATTTGCTGGTGCGACACATACATATTCGTTTGTTTAGTGGTGGGCCAACTCTGCACTCTTGGTAGGGAAGAATTCACGTGTTTGGATTGTGGTAAACCACGCTGAGTAGATCATCTAACACCACTTGTTGGTAAGACAAATAGATAAACGATTCGGAACCAAAGCAAGTGCTATCTTTTTAATGTTTGTGTGTGCATAATATCGCACAACGCAAAAAAAGAGACATGTACTACGAATACATTTACGGTCATTTATCACTGTTAATTACATGACATTTCAATTGTTATTCTAGAGATATGACAGTAATGATAGCTCACAAATTTCAGATCACATCCATGACTGATTGTTTTCTTGTTTGGCCTGTGCATTTTATTTGTTAATCATGTTTTCCATAATAATACTGACAAAGAAAACGGAATACAAACAAAGTCCAAATGGAAGCTATCATTTAAAAGTACATCTCTCCTCGTACAAGCGGTCATGTTCTCCGCTTGAGGACGGCCAAGGGTTTTAATAATAATAATAATAATAATAATAACTGGATATTTTTAAGTGCCTAACCCTATGGCTCTAGGCCCTTTACAGAATGCCGTGTGAGATGGAATTTTTGGGGCCAGTAGATCGCTGCCATTTCGGCGCATATTTACCTTTCAAGGGCCTATTATTCTAAGTCACACGGGTACTTGGTGGACATTTTTATCTTAAGCGAAAGACACAGACATGTTATCTTAAGCCTAAACAATGTTGCCAGGAAAGACCCTTTTGTCAATCGTGGGATCTTTAACGTGCACACCCCAATGTAATTTTGCATGGGATAAAAACATATATCCACTTGGACACACACCAAAAAGAAACAAGTCGCGTGAAGCGATATAGAAACATTTAGTCAAGCTGTCGGCATCAAAGTAACAGATTAACACTAAAAAAAAACAGTCATCGCCGAGACTAACCATACTAAAAACAGAGACGGGTCACGCTCGTCTCCGCGCAGCGTGCGAACGCCGTACTTACTTTAACCTATTTTCTGTCATTCTGAGCACATTTTTGGAATAAACATGACTTTGATTTTTGAAATTGGTTTAATTTAAATTTGTGTAATGTTAAACTTGTGGGGTCCTGATTTGGCCTATATGGTCTATATGGTCCGCTGGACCCAAAAAGCAACAACAACTAACTAACTTTAGAATAAACATGACGTATGTATATATTTTCAAATTCAGGAGAAATTGAGGATTACGATTCAATCATTTTTACATTTAGTCAAGTTTTGACTAAATGTTTTAACGTAGAGGGGGGAATCGAGACGAGGGTGTGGTGTATGTGTGTGTGTGTGTGTGTGTGTGTGTGTGTGTGTGTGTGTGTGTGTGTGTGTGTGTGTGTGTGTGTGTCTGTCTGTCTGTCTGTCTGTGCGTGTGTGTGTAGAGCGATTTAGACCAAACTACTGGACCGATCTTTATGAAAGTTGACATGAGAGTTCCTGGGAATGATATCCCCGGATGTTTTTTTACGTCATATGCGGCTTTTTGTAAAAGTTGAGGCGGCACTGTCACACCCTCATTTGTCAATCAAATTGATTGAAATTTTGGCAAAGCAATCTTCGACGAAGGCCGGACTTCGGTATTGCATTTGAGCTTGGTGGCTTAAACATTAATTAATGACTTTGGTCATTACAAATCTGAAAATTGTAATTAAAAAAAAAACAATTATAAAACGATCCAAATTTACGTTCATCTTATTCTTCATCATTTTCTGATTCCAAAAACATATAAATATGTTATATTTGGATTAAAAACAAGCTCTGAAAATTAAAAATATAAAAATTATGATCAAAATTAAATTTCCGAAATCGATTTGAAAACAATTTCATCTTTTGTTATTGTCGGTTCCTGATTCCAAAAACATATAGATATGATATGTTTGGTTAAAAAACACGCTCAGACAGTTAAAACTTAAAGCGTGCTATGAAGCACAGCGCAACCGCTACCGCGCCAAACAGGCTCGTCACTTTCACTGCCTTTTGCACTAGCGGCGGACTACGTTCAGTTTCATTCTGTGAGTTCCACAGCTTGACTAAATGTAGTAATTTCGCCTTATGCGACTTGTTAAATCTGTTAGTGAAAATTTGATTTTGAGGACAACTTTATTGAGCAAACTAATTAACTAACTTTAACTCTGCCAAGCTGAAATTCAATCCCATAGTCATGACTTCGTCGAAGAATGCTTGACCACAATTTCAATCAATTTGATTGAAAAATGAAGCGTGATAGTGCTGCCTCAACTTTCACACAAAAACGAATATGACGTCATCAAAGACATTTATCGAAAAAAAGAAAGAAAAAGTCTAGGGATATCATACCCAGGAACTCTCAGGTAGGCACGCACACACACACACACACACACACACACACACACACACACACACACACACACGCACGCACACACACACACACACACACACACACACACACACACACTCACAAATAAACAACCAACCGTCGTCTCGATTCCCCGTCTATGTTAAAACACTTAGGCGAAAAAAAAAGGTGTGGTTACGGTAACATAGCCAAAAAAAATAGGGTAGGAAGGCAGGCAATCACTTTTTTTTAAAAACTTTTTTGTACAAATTAAACCTACTTGACAGGGAAATAAGTGTGCGACTCGGGCGCTTTCGCTTTCATTGCGTTTTCTGCACTCGTTTTCTTGTTTTTTTGTTTTTGTTTTTGACAAATGTAATAAAAAGTTATAGGGTCGGCCCCTAAAAATAGGGTAGGTCGGGTTACCGTAACCACACCTATTTTTTTTTTAAGCCTTAGTCAAAACTTGACTAAATGTAAACAAGTCGCGTTAGGCGAAATAACAACATTTAGTCAAGCTGTCGAACTCACAGAATGAAACTGAACGCAATGCAATTTTTCAGCAAAACCGTATACTCGTAGCATCGTCAGTCCACCGCTCGTGGCAAAGGCAGTGAAATTGACAAGAAGAGCGGGGTAGTAGTTGCGCTGAGAAGGATAGCACGCTTTTCTGTACCTCTCTTCGTTTTAACTTTCTGAGCGTGTTTTTAATCCAAACATATCATATCTATATGTTTTTGGAATCAGGAACCAACAAGGAATAAGATGAAAGTGTTTTTAAATTGATTTCGAAAATTTAATTTTGATCATAATTTTTATATTTTTAATTTTCAAAGCTTGTTTTTAATCCAAATATAACATATTTATATGTTTTTGGAATCAGAAAATGATGAAGAATAAAATGAACGTAAATTTGGATCGTTTTATAGAAAAAAAGTTTTTTTTACAACTTTCAGATTTTTAATGACCAAAGTCATCAATGAATTTGTAAGCCAACAAGCTGAAATGCAATACCGAAGTCCGGCCTTCGTCGAAGATTGCTTGGCCAAAATTTCAATCAATTTGATTGAAAAATGAGGGTGTGACAGTGCCGCCTCAAATTTTACAAAAAGCCGGATATGACGTCATCAATAGTAATTATCGAAAAAAAGAAAAAAAGTCCGGGGATATCATTCCCAGGAACTCTCATGTAAAATTTCATAAAGATCGGTCCAGTAGTTTGGTCTGAATCGCTCTACACACACACACGCACACACACACACACACACACACACACACACACACACATACACACACACACACACACACACACACACACACACGCACACACACACACACATACACCACGACCCTCGTCTCGATTCCCCCTCTATGTTAAAACATTTAGTCAAAACTTGGCTAAATGTAAAAAAATCAACATCCTGCATGGCTGCTTCCTATGCTGAGTCATTCTGATAATCATCGGTCTGACAGCATGCTAACTTATTGCGCAAATCTATCAAAACAAGAATACAGAGTTATCTCCCATATGTTTTTTGCGAGCACTGATCTAAATTTGAGATCAGTGTTCGCGAGACGAAAATGATTGCAGATTGGCCAACTTCGACAGTGATCTCCGTTCTGTTCTTCACAGTTATGATAAAGACATCGTTCTAAGGTCAAAACAAGTCGAAATTTTGAGACTGCTGTCGGAAGGAGACCGTGATATATGGTTGCATGACTCTCAACTGGTTACAGAACAAATCGTCCGCTCTGGCGCGCGCGGAAGC
>NC_090246.1:28853461-28875961 GCF_037325665.1 Littorina saxatilis
TTGTAAAGCAGTATGCATTGTTAGAGGATCTTCTAGTAGCAGTGTTCAAATGTCGAAGCTGCTTTTCCCAGTTTTACCTAAGAGACCGACTGTAGTATTGTGTTATTGTATTTGTCAGACTTGATTGTACCAAGTCCCTACACATGTTGTAATGCGCTTAGAGCCAAATATTTTTGTTTTTTGTAAGGGATAGGCGCAATATAAATACACTTTATTATTATTATTATTATTATTATTATTATTATTATTATTATTATTATTATTATTATTATTATTATTATTATTATTATTATTATTATTATTTTATGTGTCAGGCAGTTTTTTGTTTGCACTTCCGTCAAAACTAACAGTCGAATGCAGAATAACAGCAGGCCTGAAAATGGCGAGTATTTTACTCGCCATGGCGAGTAGAAATGTTCATCTACTCGCCAAATGCGAGTAAAGTTGCAGAAACAACTTGTTCATCAGTTTGGTTAGTAAAGTTTGCCCTCTGGCTAGTACATTTTCAGAATCACTACCCTAATGCACCATTTTTTCAACTTTCATAACTGAACAGCCGTCTTTTCTTAATCTCACAAACCACATTTTCATTACTTTGTTAAGAGCATCTGTGAAAACGTTTGTTTGTTTGTTTGTTTGTTTAAGAAAACAGGTTTGTTGTGATTGCAGTTGTATAATCTTTCACCGTTTTTTGATCAGATGTGCTTTACTCTTCGTCTCAATAAGAAAGAAGAAGAAAAACAGACAGTCAGAAAATAAACAACACCTTATCAAAAAATGACATGTGTGAGACATTTCTTTCAAAACAATGTCAGATAATTATACCTTCATCCAGGCCGTTAACCGCTTTGGAAACTTTGACGCAACAGTTTGAACCCCTTTGATCAATAAGCCGTGGCGCTCAGAAACCGCCATGTAAAATGTATATCACTCGTGTTCATATCCCGGTCTATTGTTTATATATCTCCTCGCTAAGTCGTTTATGACTGAAGAGGATTGAAATGCATGGTCATATCCTGGTCAATGTTTATATATCTCCCCGGTAAGTCGTTTATGACTCTAGAGGGTTTAAACGCAGAGCAAAGTGTCCGTTATGGTTACCATTCTGATCACCTAGTCTCTTTTTGAGACCAATCATAGGATAAACTAACGTACATTTCCAGAGCAAAATGTCGGTTATGGATAACCCTTCTGACCTGTAGATTCTGTCTGATACTAATAAATTACAGAATAAATCTTAATGTCCACCTTCATGGATTGATCGTTTTCTAACAAAAAGATGAATTAGTCTCAATAATCCTTATCTTTGTGACAGAGAGTAGGGATGTTTCTATATTGAATTCTTCTCTTATGTTGATTTCGTAACAAGCTCAGTGAGATAAGATGCAAACGTATTAGAAGCTTTTTTTGTACATAACATTTTGATAACTGTCATATTGAATTCAATGCATGGGATCAGTTTGAAAGTCAGCTGTCTTAGTTTGAAGCTACAAGCTTTAAAAGACATCACGTTTATTATTATTGTTTTCATTGTTTTATTCGAAACACGGGTTATCGTTCTAAATCTTGCATAGATCTTATAAATGTTAACCTTTGCATTCATCAATAATCATTAAACATCAAATTAGAATGTTTGCCTTGCAACAACAAGTACACGTTTCTAACACGTTTAGATTCTCCTTTCGTTTCGCTTCTTTATCTTTCGTAATTGTTTTCACAAACAAAAACAAAACCTGGGAGATTTCTTTTAAATTTCATTTTTATTATGTTTTCCTTGAAAAAAATATATGTGTGCATGACTGTGTGTGTGTGTGTGTGTGTGTGTGTGTGTGTGTGTGTGTGTGTGTGTGTGTGTGTGTGTGTGTGTGTGTGTGTGTGTGTGTGAGTGCATGCGAACGTGCGGGCGTTCAAGCGTGCGTGTATTTCTATGTTTACCTGCCTGCCTGTCCGTCTAACTCTGGTCCTCTTTCCTTCTGCGCATGGCTGCGCTTTTCAGCCCCTCAATAGTATGTTCACTCATCCGTCAAAAGATTAGTCGTCTAAATGTCTCACCAACTGGCCGAATGTATTTCCATTACGGTTTTCGTGGTTTGAGGACAAGGGCTGTCCTCCTGTGACCAGCAATAGAAATGAAAAGACAAACTGCCAACACTTAAAGCGATCTTTCAACAGAAACACCAGTATTGCTGAGTTTGTATGTCGAACACTTTCCTTCATACATTATACACGCATCCGTCAAAAGGTCTGGGTCCCAAGCTTTTGAAAGCGTCAGCCGCAGAGCCAGGTTCCCACGGCCTCAAAACAAACTTTTTAAATAAGCTTTCATTATCACCCAAGAGCCAAGCAAGAGGGCGAAAACCTGCTTGGCAGCAAAATCATACACTTATGTACAGTCTCTTTGTATATTTCGGTTTTGGCGCCATATTCTATTTGTGACGGAGCATTTTTCCCACAGGCAATACTTGGGAAAACATAGGCACGGTAATGAGCGGTTTGCGCGTATTTGTGGGATCTCAACCGCATGGTGTGCACTTATATTTCTTTTGTTCTTTCCTGTGGTAATTACGTGCAAAATAGCGAACGTCGCCTTTCGTAAACAAACAAATATATAACTGATCTGACCTTGTATGCATGCCCTGTGGCAATGACGAAAAATCGATTGGTGTATATTTGGGTGGGCAGTCGAAGAAAACCCAATATAAAGAAATGGACAGACAGATACACACACACACGCACACACACACACACACACACTCACGAACGCGCACACGCACACACACACACACACACACACACTCACGCACATACACACGCACGCGGCACTGCACGTCCTCACACACACACACACACACACACACACACACACACGCGCGCGAGCGCGCTCGCTCACCCGCACGCACGTATACCCCCCCCCCCCCCCCCGCGTACTACACAAACACAGAAGTTAACATAATGCTCCCGCACACAAACGAGCATACAGCACAAACAGAGAAAGAAACCAACACAAACACAGAAAGAAAGACAGACAGCGAGCACAGAAACAGAAGAGAGAAAAAACAGAGAGACAAAGAGACATTGGCATGCAGGTAAACAGACAGACAGAAAGGCAAGTACAGACAGACAGACAGACAGACAGACAGCCAGCCGCCAGCCAGCCAGCCAGCCAGCCAGACAGACAGACAGAGAGACAGACAGACAGACAGGGGACAAGTATAAACGACCACAGGACCACCACCAGAACAACCCGCCCTACACCTCCCCCTCCGCCCCTCCTACGTAAGCTTAAGTAGGGGGCCTAGCTGTTTAAGACCTAAACACCTCTCCGCTCCACTTCTCACAAGAAACAAATTTGCAGAATTGAGCAGACAGAGTGGAAAATAAAGAACTTCGCATGAGTCAGTCGGAAGCACAAGAAGAGCTGCCTGACTGCTGTTTACAGCCAGGGGCAGTGGACTGTACCTTTCTTGTGTTGATTGGTGGGTAGAGGGGGAGCCTCCAGGACCCTAATTTCTCGCGGCCAAGAAAATTGTCATGCCATGCAGTGAAAATATTTTCACCTAAAAGGTTACGTACGTTTTCCAAGGACCACTTCTTATTTTGTTGGTTCAAAGTATAGTTGTAGTTTTAGCTCTCAAACTTACGCTGAATGTGAGTCTAGAAGAATGTGAAAACTGTAATTTCTTTTTGCCAAGGAAAGTACAAAGAGGTTACATTCCGACTGACATGGCCATCCAAAGACCATTCTTTTCTTTCTTTTTTTTTACAAAGTATAGTTTTCTTCTCTCTCAAACTTTCGCGGAGTGTGATGTTGGACGGTCACACACACACACACACACCACACACACACACACACACACCACACACACACACACACACACACACACACACACACACACACACTGAGTTCAGAACAGCCTTAAAACTGTAAACTGTAAAAAAAAATTTAAAAAAATTAAAATCGTCTTGTCATGCAATGCAAATATTTTCAACTGAGAGGTTACAACATCTGTTACACAATCATGCAACGAATTAATTTTTTTGTTTTATTTTCTTTCTTTTTTTGTGTGTGTTCTTTTTCATGTGCTAAATGAAGTTTTCTGACCTAAAATTTGCGCTGTCTTTGAGTTTGGAACAATCGGGAAAAAACGTAATTACGTGCTTCCAAGAAAATGTTAATGTCCTGCACTTTAAATGGTTTTCCCCGAAAGGTTACATTAAGACCATCCACTGCCCAATTTTTGTTTTGCAACGTAATGTTTTTATGACTGAGCGGCATAATGATATACATAATTATATATATAAATCATTTGCTCCACTTTTATACAAAAAATCCTTTTCTTTCTGACTGTAAGCACTAGCGTAGTATCCTCCCTAGTACTCAAGGCAGTCCCCTCAGTTCACAACGTACGGTTGCTAGTTTGCGTGAGGTAGACACGTTTGGGAGGAAAAGCGGAGGAGCCAGGTAACAAGAGGTTACGCTGTGTGTCCTCACCGTAGCAAAGAGACAGTGGGAGGGTGTGGTGGTTTTAACTTTCTGCGCCCTCCCCAGGGCTTCTGTTTTGATCCCACTATTATCACTCCCTTCCGACTGTGACCTCTATAGCCTACACCCCTCTCTCTCTGTCTCTCTCTCTCTGTCTCTCTCTCTCTGTCTGTCTGTCTGTCTCTCTCTCTCTCTCTTTTTTTTCTCTCTCTCTTTCTCTCTCTCTTTCCTTCTCTCTCTCTCACTCTCTCTCTCACTCTCTCTAACTCAATATCTCTCTTTCTCTGTCTGTCTGTCTGTCTGTTTGTCTGTCTGTCTGTCTGTCTCTCTCTCTCTCTCTCTCTCTCTCTCTCTCTCTCTCTCTTTAACTTTTAAAATTTGGATGGAAGCTTGGAATTAAAAGTTAAAAAAAGAAAAATTGTCTCCATTTGGACATACTATGCATGGTCGTTCATGTATTAGCCTCTCTCTCTCTCTCTCTCTCTCTCTCTCTCTCTCTCTCTCTCTCTCTCTCTCTCTATCTCTCTCTCTCTCTCTTTTTTCTCTCTCTCTCCCTCTCAGTCTCTCTCTCTCTCTCTCTCTCTCTCTCTCTCTGCTCCTCCTTTCCATCGTAAGCAGAGCTAAATGTCAATAGTTTTCCCAGCTCTTCAGACACAACCCCTTCTATTGCAGCTCTATGGCCCAGCCTGGTGACCTGGCTCGCCCAGACAAACAGAGGTCGTCTCGGTAACCCACTTCGGGTCGCTTGTCTCCCTTTGCGAACACACAGTTCACTGTTTGTTTCGCGCAAATGATGCTTTGTGTAGGTAGAGGTAGAGAGAAAGAAAAAGAAAAATACAGTCAAACGGAAAAAGATGGGACAAGAGGAGGGGTGAATGGATCGAAGGGGGAAGGAGAAAAGAACGGGAGGTTCAAAACAGTGAAATGGTTTAAACAGTTTTATTCAGTTGCATAAATACAAAGCCGTAATTGAAAATTGTAATTAAGGGAGCACAACAAGATAAACTTATAAATGTGCTCTTAGAAACAAACGAGTAATGTGGCGGACAATATTGTAAATGCATGATATTTAAACAAATGAAAACAAAAACAACAACAACGATAACTATAGCAACAGTGGTACGGAAATCTCACACACACACAACGCACACTCACACACACACACGTGCACACACACACGTGCACACACACAAAAACACACACACACACACACACACACACACATAGAGACACACACATAGAGACACAGAGGACAATCAGATACAGGGAGAGAGAGAGAGAGAGAGAGAGAGAGAGAGAGAGAGAGAGAGAGAGAGAGAGAGAGAGAGAGAGAGATATTGCATCCACTATAGATCAATTCAATGCTCTAGTAACAAAATGACTAAACATATGGTGTTAACAAAAACGTTTGCTGTCTAATATAAATTTCTGAATCTGATAAAACAGCGCTGTGTTTTCAGCCAAGGACTTGTCACTATTACCGTACATAGCACACAAAACAGTAATATTATTATTATCTGGTAGAGTATCAATAGTGGTTGCTCTAACATTCGTGTACAATGGACAGTCAAATAAAAAGTGTTCACAATTTTCAACATGAAAACCACACCTGCAGAAAACATCATTTGTCAAATGTCTTTTAAACATATCTGCATTTAAATCGCTTATCTCTAATCTTAATTTACAATGAATGATTTCTGCTTTTCGAACTTTAGAGTAGACATACGGGGGAATTAGAGGGTCATCTCTGGACAAAAATCTTTTAAAACAACCAATTGAATTCGTTTGTTTTATATGATCAGGTAATTCATTCCATAAAGATGTTGCAGAAGGAAAAAAAAAATGCTTATATAATTCAGTTCTACATCGAAACATTTGCCTATCATATGGTTTGCGTCGGTGGTACGGATTTACTGCTGAAATGAGAGATGGTAAGTAATCAAGTAAGTACACTGGCGCTAGACCATTAACTAATTTAAAATAAACGATCAATTTATGTTTTCTGCGCCGTTCTTGCAGTGTTGTAAAACCTGACTCATTGTAAAGTTTTTGATGGCTTGTTCCACGAACAGCTCCGATAATAGTTCTAATAGCATCTAGGTGCATTTTTTCAAGTTCAACTGCCAACATTGCATTGCAATTATCCCATATAACATCTGCATAGTCAAAATTAGGAAGAATGAAAGCCGTATACATCATTTCTAGTGCCTTGCGACTGAGCCGATATTTATAGGAACGCAAACATGCAACTAAAATACGAGCTTTAACAACTATAGAGTGTACATGATGATTCCATTTACAGTCATTTTGCAGATACACGCCCAAATGTTTATGAACAGTGGTTTCAATTAATATCTCTTCGCCAAATTTTAGCGGCAATGTTTCCGGTTGTCTTCTAGTAGAGACAGTCAATAATTCAGTTTTGGACTGATTAAAATTAACTTTCCAATTTTTTGCCCATTGCATTATCTGTTGTGCATCAGAGTTCAAAATGTCAGTGCGTTCAAGTGTATTATCGAGGGACACGTACATACTCGTGTCGTCGGCAAATAATTTAATTATTGATTTAATATCAACAACAATGTCATTAATATAAACAAGAAACAGAAGTGGCCCCAAGACTGACCCTTGAGGGACACCAGAATGAACACAGCGGTAATTTGACATGCAACCTTTTATAACTACAGCTTGAGTTCTATCAGACAAATAATCTTTAATCCATTCTAATAACATATCTCTTATACCTATTGCGTATAATTTATAAATCAGACCACGATGCCATACTCTATCGAACGCTTTGGAAATATCAAAAAATATTGCTTGTGATGTACATTGCTTGTCCAAAGATTGACACAAATCGTCATATATACCAAGAAGTTGAAAGACAGTTGAGTCACCTGGAATAAAGCCTGACTGAGATACTGTCAATAAATTATGATCTGTCAAATACGTAAACATATGAGTTTGAATACATTTTTCCATTACTTTACCGATACAGCTTAATAAGGATATTGGGCGATAATTTGTGCACAGTGACTTCTCGCCTTTCTTGTAAACTGGGGTAACAGTGAAATGAGATGCAGAGAGAGATGTCAGACCGGGATCTGTTTTGTTTCGGCTTTTGTTTAGCGTATGTTGTAAACAGCGGAAAAGCTAACATGCACAAACATTCTTTTTAATGTGTTTTTTGTTCTTGATTGTTTTACCTCTCTTTCTCTCTCGGTGTCTCTCTGTGTCTCTCTCTGTGTCTCTTTGTGTCTCTCTATCTCTCGCTGTCTACCTGTCTGTCTTTCTCTCTCTCAGGCTCTCTCTCTCTCTCTCTCTCTCTCTCTCTCTCTCTCTCTCTCTCTCTCTCTCTCTCTCTCTCTCTCTCTCTCTCCTCTAGGCTACTCCTCTTCCACAAAGAATAGTTGCGGAAGAACAGAGAAGAGAACAAAATCAGCAGACGCCAAAAGGCTCATTAACCTATTGCCCCAACCACGCCCGTCTAGTGACTGTTAAACGAGAAACCCACCTGGTTCAAACACAGAGACAGCATGCCGTCAGTGTGAACTGAGAAAGGAATCAAACTTGCATCGGTTTCGCATAGCAATATCGGTTGAAGGGACGTTGAAAAACAACCACCAACCAGCTAATCAGTTTCTCCTACATTCAAAGGCTGATCAATCAATAGCATTAATTCAATATCATTTTTTAACTCCATTTGTTTGTTTGTTTGCCTTAAAATGGAGAAAGGTCAAAAGGTGTCCTTTGTTTGGAGGTCTCCCTTTATTAAAGGGGCCTCACATTGCAGGTACCACTGTATTTGAACGTTAGAGCAGTTGTTGTTGGTTTGTTTGCTTAACGCCCAGCCGACCACGAAGGGCCATATCAGGGCGGTGCTGCTTTGACATATAACGTGCGCCACACACAAGACAGAAGTCGCAGCACAGGCTTCATGTCTCACCCAGTCACATTATTCTGACACCGGACCAACCAGTCCTAGCACTAACCCCATAATGCCAGACGCCAGGCGGAGCAGCCACTAGATTGCCAATTTTAAAGTCTTAGGTAAGACCCGGCCGGGGTTCGAACACACGACCTCCGGATCACGGGGCGGACGCTTTGAACTCCATGGTTTCTGTTGTTGTTGCAATAATGATACTATATAGACTTTTAAATTAAAATTAAAACACTTGACAATAGCAAGAAAACAATTCGATTTTATCATGATCTTAGCACCCGATGTAAGGCACTTGAAAAATATTATGCAAAAGCTCTTTATTCTCGGAATAACAGCTTCAGTTCTGGATCTTCAGAAGTTTGGTTGGATTTTTTTTTTATAATTTGTGTGCCACGCTTCATGCCAAATCCCACGATTTTATCATTCACACTGTGAAACCTATCATGGATACACGTTCAATTACAGCACACGCCCCTGTGCCCTTGCTTTCTCCTTCATAACACTTTTGTCCCATTTGATCGAACCCACGACGACTCATTCCCCTTTCTCACATTATTTCCAAATTTTTTCCCCAGCAGATAACTACGCCGCATTCTCCTTAATTACTATATTCTTGTCACATTTTTCAGGAGAAACTGACCCTCTTTTTGACGCCTTGGAGAAGAGATTTAGTAAGTCCAAGCCAAAACTTCTGATACAGTGGAACTGCCCTTTTAAGACCACCAGCCACCATGAACCACCACCTTTTCACCAAGTTCAGAATTGGCCAGTCAGACCAGTGCCCTTGTCAAACAGGCAGCATGACAACGGAACACCTGCTGCAGACTTGCCCACTACACGATGGCCTCAGGAGCCAGATCTGGGCGGAGGCGACCACGGTGCAAGGGAAGCTCTATGGCAGTCTGGACGACCTACAGCGCACGGCAACATTTGCGCGGAGAACCGGCGTTTCCATCTGAGTGATCGACAAGAAGAAGAAGACCACCAACAAATCTGGAGAGAAAACAGGTCTGTAAAGGTCTTAAAACAGTGTTTTTTTCCCAAGAGGCCACGAACAAAAAAACCTGAAGAATCAAGATCTTAAAAAAAGGGGGAGGGGTCTTAAAACAGGGAGGGGGGGGGGGAGGTTCCACTGTATTGATACTGAAAATGCCGAGTAAAGGTGTTGACCAAGACAACAAAGAAATGTGAAACGTGGTCTTGCACAAGGTAGGTAAGGGCGGGTACTTTGGCGGTGATGACGAATGCAGGTATCAATAGGTGTCAAGGTGTGCCGAGCGTGCAGGTATCAATAATAACTTGCAGGTATCAATAACTGAGAACACAATGCATCTTTACCTATCAATTTAATGAACGCCTTGCTATTCAGCAGGTGTGGTTCGAGAAAGGGACACCCCCTTTGTTTGGATATGCTAATAGTTAAGTACCAATGTGTGTAACTGCATAGCTAGGATACTATGCGTTTTTGGCTCACGTAAGTGTAGCCTATGCATGCGATGCTAACTTTTGTCTGTCTGTGCGTGCGTGCGTGCGTGCGTGCGTGCGTATGTATGTATGTATGTATGTATGTGGTAGAAACTTTAACATTTGACTGAACACCGAAATACTAATTTTACCTGGTTATTATTCAAGCAACAGCTTCAAAGTATTGAAGCAATGATCAACATTTCGTCGGCACGTATGTAGTTAAAGTGTGTATCCAAAGAAAACGGGTGGTGGGGTTTTTTTTTTTTTGGGGGGGGGGGGGGTAAAAACAGCTGACTGGTTTGTGTCGTGTGTGGTATGTAGACAACGTCAGGGGTCAAGGTTAGGTCAGATCGCGTGAAGGATTGTGGTATAGATACAGTTATCACCGAGCTGCAGTTCGCCGATTCGGAGAAGACGACTCATGATTTCACATTGTTCGGTTTCGTAGCTCCAGAAAAATAGACAAAGAAGATACCAAAGGAGATTTCCTACAGGTTAATCTGCACAGCGTGTTTCCAGTGTCTGCGCGAGGAAGCGCTGTCGAAAGCGCAGTGTCGATCTGGCCATCTGGCAGTCGTGTCCCCGTAAGTAGGCTACAGACAGACAAATCTAGATCTAGTGTCTCGCACTCTTGCACCGTATCACTTATGCTTACTGTGTGTGTGTATGTGTGACGGAGTGATTGAGTTTGTGTTACTGTTTGTCGATTTCTTACGTTGAGCCTTGAAGGCTTCGCCTCTTGTTAACTAATAAGAATAAATTCGCATCTATGCAGTAGGTGTGGTTAATGGAAAATGTCCCCCCCCCCATTTTTTGGGGGGAGCATGGTAATAGTTACGGTGTGTAGCTGTATAACTGGGATAGAACGCGTCTTTACTGTGCTTCGATGCAGTAGGCGTGCTTAAAGAAGTGGTCACCCAATAACGACCGGTGGTTTAAAAAAATATGTAGGTGTGATTCAAGTGGTTCAAAATATGAAGAATTTCATAGATGATCAAAAGACAATATAGTGCTTCTTTTCGTACGAAATGCTCATATAGGGGACACACATTCACACACACGTACATGCACCCACGTACGCGTATCAACACATGCACACGCATATTACACACAAAAACGTTTCTGGTTGCAGGAAAGAGTTACATAAATAGCAAACGTCATCATGTGCATCGACGAAAATTTACAGAGCAAACTCAGTAAAGAACGAGCAACAAAACACGCGACGTCACTTGCCCCCCAAAATAGTTAAAATCAATATTCCTCCGCATCAATAACAGACAGAAAACAGCAGAATATAAATCTATATTCTCTCCACAATACACTTTTGTTCTCTTATGCCCTTGAGCCTTTCAGTAAAGTTGCTGACATCCACACCAACGTTTGTAGCCGGTCAATGTATGTATAGAACCTAATTGTACGAAACTCTCCAGTTACTTCACAGCTCAGTTTGCACATAATTATCGGTACACACGGGGATAATAAGTCTGGCTCCGTATTATCGATGGCTTGCCAAAACTATGTACACTTCTTGGTAACCTAGTGCTAACTTCCGTCGTTGATTGGGAGTAAACAGCCCATACCATTTGAGAACATGTGACAAGGAAACTGTTACCGACTCAGGATACGAAGTGAAAGATTTTTGTCGACGGAGTAAGAATGTCTAGGCGTGTTAGTGCGCGGTGTGGTGTAAGTATCAAATAATTCACGATACATTTCTTATAAAACACAGTGACATTTGACTTCTATTTGTAGTATCTCTTCCTGCAGTTTTTCTTGGCAAACATGAAAGGAAATCCCCACTTCCCACTGCTATTCTTCACAAAGCTAAACACCCCCACCCCGCCACCCCACCCCATTTACACACACACACACACACACACACACACAAACAAACAAACACACACAAACACACACTGACTGACTCACGCACACACTGACTCACTCACACACACCCACACGGCACACCCACACATGAACACACACATGAACACACACACGAACACACACACACACACATGAACACACACACACACACACACACACACACACACACACACACACACACACACGGCACGCACACACACTATGACAGTATTTTAAAATATCGCGAGACTTGACGTTGATTGACGAGGCTCTTTTACGCGTCAGACTGTGCTGCCTGAAAAGTCATCGTGACATGAAAAGATTCAAAGACAGGTACATAATTGACCTCTTTATCCACCCTATCACTTAACAACAAGTTGACAGTCGTTGACACGATAATGGCGACATCGTTGTGACATATCTGCCGCTTACGTGCATTAGCGGTTAGTTCTTATGTTTTGCTCAGCTCTGTTTGAAATGTACGGCACTATTCATATTGATGATACCGGCACGGTCGGCCTAGTGGTAAGGCGTCCGCCCCGTGATCGGGAGGTCGTGGGTTCGAACCCCGGCCGGGTCATACCTAAGACTTTAAAATTGGCAATCTAGTGGCTGCTCCGCCTGGCGTCTGGGATTATGGGGTTAGTGCTAGGACTGGTTGGTCCGGTGTCAGAATAATGTGATTGGGTGAGACATGAAGCCTGTGCTGCGACTTCTGTCTTGTGTGTGGCGCATGTTATATGTCAAAGCAGCACCGCCCTGATATGGCCCTTCGTGGTCGGCTGGGCGTTAAGCAAACAAACAAACAAACAATTCCTATTGACTGCTGCTTGAAGGGCCTGATGATAGGAGATCATGTAAGGATATGATTTTAAGGGCTTATGACGGTAACGCCACAATAAGCAATCGTCGCAGTTCATATACAGAGAGAGAGGATGAGGGGTCATTTACATAATATCTGGTTTGAAAAACGCCTGCTGCGCGTTTCCAAATACGGATTACATGAAACAATTATTAAGCTCTTGTCGACAAAAACGTTAAAAAGTAAAGCAAAAGTATAGACCTTTTCAATAGGGAAAACACGTTTTGCCCTTTTTGAACTTAAAAGAAACCACTTTTTCAAACAAACAAAGTAACAATCACGACGACGTCACATTTCACAAGTTTTATTATGCTATCCTATCTTCGTTGTCAATCTGATTTGTTTACTTCTGTATGCCGCAGAAAAGATCAGTTTCCAGGTGGAACATCAGCTTGAAACAGTAGGGGATGTCGAAACAAATGCCTAAGTGACTTCGAGTCAGAAGCAACTAGATTGAGAGACATTAACAGAGGAGGGGGGAGAGGGGGGGAATTGAGATGTGACTGGATAAAACTAGTGAGGAGGGTTGGGGCGAGGAAGGTTTGAAAGGAAGGATGGAAGGCGGACAAGAATAGATGAAATTCTACATCAGTCACGTTTACCGGTAACGCCACAATAAGCAATCGTCGCAGTTCATATACAGAGAGAGAGGATGAGGGGTCATTTACATAATATCTGGAATGGGAACAATCATATCTCGTATTTCCATTCTTATGTCTACTAAACATAATGAGCGAGGTTCACAGCAAAGCAAAAATCAAGTCATGAACCCAAGAACTCGAAGAGCAGAGCAGATCATGCGTCAACAACATTCCCTCGTGACGTCGCAGCACAAGCTTTGGTAAATGTACACGTGGCACATCAACAGCATCTCAGATTATTGATCGTAGATGATCCAGTTAATGGCACAGTTTCTCGTGTACATGTCATGAACCCAAGTAGATCGGTCTCCGAGAGAAAAACTGATCATGCGTCAACATTCCCTCGTGACGTCGCAGCACAAGCTTTGGTAAATGTGCACGTGACACAACAACAGTATCTCAGATTCTTGATCGTGCTAACATAGGCATGACGAAAGACGGTGTTCATGACGCCATAGATGATCCAGTTGATGGCACAGTTGACGAAAAGGCACAGCGTAGAGGTCACAGGAAGCTCAGGCGGAACAGCTTCTTTGAGAAGAACTGTGAGGATGAGGGTGACGGCAAAAGGTGTGTACAGCACGAAGAAACAGATGAAGACAACGAGGAGAGATCGTACAAGAGCCATCTCCGACACAGTCTGCTTTCTGTCAGTCGCAGTGCCCATTCGCCGAGCTCGGACATGGGATGATTTCTTTTTGGCGGTTTCACGTGCAGAGCCACAACAATCTTCAGAGAGATTTGTTTCAATATGGCGCCGCATGTCTTTTCCTTTGTCAACAGTAAGATCATCGGCATCCGTTGTCTCTCTCTGGGTGCGCGTGTCTGCATCTGCTGAAGTGTCCGTATCGTCTAAGTTATGAACACAGCGAGAACTCACACCGCCAGTAGAAAGGTCTTCGTCAAGTCTGGATGTTACAGGAGTCTGGACACGAGTGTGAGGAGCTGCGTTTGGCAACAGTGTTCGGAACCGAAAAGGCCAGCGGAGAACTTTCTTGCCGGACTTTTGTGGCTTTTCGCTTGATGTCTGGCTACCGAGTTTATCCACATAAGATGTCAAGTCTGGTTGGTTATTTTTACCTTCTACGTCATCCGAAACAGTCGTGACGGAAACAATGGATGACGTCATGTCAGAGTTCAACTTTCCAGCGACCCGTTCGACGGGAGGACCCACATCCTTGTCAACCTCTGTGCTTTCTTCCTTCGCGGTGTTATTTCTCTCATTGGGCAGAACTTCCACAGATACAGATGTACAACCCTTCTCCTTGCCCTGGACCTTCCTCCTCTCCTTCCCCTTGTGACGTTGCAGCTGTCTTCGAGTGTCTCGCCAGCGTCTAAAAATAGCCGCGTTGAAATAACCAATCAGAAACACCGGCAAAATGAGCATAAGCATCATGGCAACAGTTCCGTATCCGGCGTACTTTCTTCCAGCGCGAGCGTTGCAGATGTGGGATCCGGGATCGTAGCCGTAAGAAGGCACTGCAGGCAAGAAGAAAGGCAGGTTGAGAACTATCCCGGTCGCCCAAAGCAGCAGGCAAAATATCTTGTTGCGGCGCGGGGAGAAGAGACGGTGGAAGACGTTGGAGTGACAGACCTTGGCGTATCGGTTGAAGGAGATGAGCGTCATACTGAGGACAGATACGCTGTAGCCCACGCTCAGCACGAACCCGTTCAATCTGAAATCATAATACAAAGGGATTACTTTGAGGCAGGATGGAGAGGAGAGGTGCCAGATACCTTCATTTCTATTTTGAGATAGGTATTTCAAGGCTAAAGAAGATGAGCAAGCCCCAACCTATCTAATCAGTAGTGAGAGACGTCAACCTACATCGTCATTGTTGTCATGAAAATCGTCGTTGTTCTGGTCAATCGAAGTAGCACTAGCAGTCATCTCAGACTTCATTTAAGCTTCCGACTTTTTCTCTCTACCACCACCACCACCACTACCACCAACACCATCATCATCATCATCATCATCATCATCATCATCATCATCATCATCATCACCATCATCATCATCATCACCATCATCATCATCATCATCATCATCACCATCATCATCATCATCACCATCACCATCACCGTCACCATCATCATCATCATCATCATCATCATCATCATCATCACCACCGCCCTCCTTAATGACATCACTAAATACAAAGACGAACACACATACTGGCAGTGCAAAGTACCAGCCACAGGATGCCTGTTCCACAGCAGGTCCACCACAACGAAGGGCACACCACAGCAGACGACCACCAGGTCAGCCAACGCCAGATTGGCGATGAAGATGTTGCTGACCCCTCTCACATCCCTCCTGCTCCTCCACATCACCGCCAGCAGCAGCCCGTTGCCAAGGATACCGCTGAGCAGCACAGCGATGCCAATAGCGACGAGAACGATGTGAAGAGATTGGTTGAACGGCGTGCCGATGAACTCAGTTTGATTCAACATGATGAACTAGCTGCGTCCGTGTGGTTAGCAGCTTGTAAACCACAACTTTCAACCAAACAAGCAACGTGAAAGCAATGGTGTATTCGTGAAATCGAGTAATCTGTCATGCCAGGAAACAAATCCTGAACTGCAATCCTTGTCACCGTGACTATCTTCATCTGTACTAATAACTAGATCGGTCAGAACAACATTGAAGAACATACATCTGTTTTGCAGCTTGCCCTTATGGTACTGAGACTGTAATTGCAATCGTCCACATCGTTGTTTTTATGCAGACCTCTGCACACGCAGAAACGCTGTTTTTCCTTGTTGAAGAATTAGAGAGAAACAACACAAACTCAAGAACATGGCGACAGAAGGGAAAACAGGACTTATTCGCCTGAAGTCGTAATTGCTGATCGTTTCGTCAGTGTTTATATTTAGTGATCACATGCCTTCGCGAATTCCTTCCTTGTTTCGTATCAACCTCCGAAATATCAAGAAAGACTGCACACACGCATAATAGCACACACGCATAATAGCAAACACACACACACACACACACACACACACACACACACACACACACACACACACACACACACACACACAAAAACACACACACACACACACTGACTTAAATGAATATTTTACAGTGATCATTTCAATACCTTCCTTGTTACTTGTGAGCCAACGAAAAGCAAATTCAACTGTCAAGTAAACACATTAACCAGGAAAGCCGCAATAGGCGCATAAACTGTGAGAATTTTCAGATTTCCTAACTGGTTTTTGATGGAGATGTTTTGCCTAATCGTTTTCACTGCGAGATTTAGGTATCGACTGTTGATATCTTAAGACATACCAGAGTGCATACTTTCTACGTCTTCAGTCGAACGAGCTGTATAAATCAATCGAACAAAACAGTTTCTTTATCTTTGATCGTCCATAATCGGCGTTTATAAGAGTTCAATCTCACCTGCAATTTGTGAAAAGGGAAGCAATTGACACATTTCTACTATTGCATCCCTCCCCCTGCCAATGACGTCAGGGGTTGTTCTGAGCTGGCTGGTAGGAATGGGGCGAACGCAGATATAGAATGTGAAAGCAGCGATTTGGATTCAGATTTAGAGGTAAACGATTTTAAGCCCAACCAATTCGAACAACAAGATTCGAGCACAGTACAAAGTTAACAGCGCCCTAACCCTTACGTCACAATCCCATTTTTCTGGCATAATCACACACACACACACACACACACACACACACACACACACACACACACACACACACACTCACTCACTCACTCACACAAGAAAACACACAAACACACACACACACACACACACACACACACATATATATCTACATATATATATTTATATATATAAACTTGGCCAAAAAATTATTGCAACAACTTTCGCACGCTAACAAAAGCGGTAAAACGCAAGCCATTTTAGTTGAACTTTATATGCTGGAAAAGGTAATTCTGTCCACCGTTTATATCATTTGTCCGATCGGTGGTAATTTGTATAGGCATCCCGTTACAGCCTGTCAAACAAGGTCACCCCTAAAATCGACCTGACAAAAACTATAGCCCCGTGTTTTAAAATCTGCAAAAAATCAGAATGTGGACTTACCAAACACTTATGACTACCGTTAGAAACACCATTCAATTTCCAGTTCAAAGCATTTTGTTCGATGCACCTTACTTCTCTAGTCTTTGTGTAGTCTTTTGACAAAGGCGGTAGGGGTCAACCGTTTCAGAGGCCAAAAAAGGCACTTCCGAAGCTGTTCATACAACCTTTCTGATCCGAATTCTACACATGACAGTGACGGTATATTGACGGTTTGTTGTTTTTATCCGTTATCAGTGCCTCTCTCGCCTGGAAAAGGTGTTATGTGGGTGGTTTGGGTGGGTTTTTTTCGCGAAATCAATTCAGAGACTGCTCATCTTCAGCAGCAGCATAAGAATCCCGAAGTGTGTTACAGGAGTGTGTATCTGGCAATTTGGACTCTTTACAATAATCTTAACTCGTAATGCACACACTTTCATTTGTTTCATCAACGGGAAAGGGGAATATATGAAGTAGAGAGTAACAGCCAGTACATGAGTATCTGCAAGTTTGTAGCAATAGTGTGAGTATCTCCTTGTCCGTGTGTAACGCGGCCTCTCGTGGACCTGATTTACATGCGTCGAGTCGTTAAAATTCACCAACGGGATACGTTAAGGGCAGATCGGCCTCAGACAACACGTTTTTCAATAAAAATGCAAATGGTTAAACGTAAGTGTCGTAGTGTCACGGTTGTGCTTTTATAGCCTACCTGCGCTGCTTACAATTTTACTCTCTCCGTTTCTTAGCAATGTGCTTGTCGGTTCTCGGCAATGCATTTGTGTGCATCCAAGGGCGGTGCATCTGCGAAAAGTGTCCACCTCTTCAAAAGACCAGGAGAGAAGGGATCAGAGGGCGTTATTGCATGGGTCTCAGAGGCACACGAAACTTATCTGCACTTTTTCAAACTGCAAGACAAAACTTGTGTCCATGCCTAGATGTCACAGTCTTCCAATCACTTCGATTTCTCTTAAAACTCCCCCCCCCCCAAAAAAAAAAAAAAACACACACAAAAAATGTGTGGCTGGTGGTTTTTTTCTTGACATGATAAAATAACAAGAATGGTTACAAAACGTTACAAACAAAAACGTTACATTGGTCTTGTTAAGTAGACAGACAGACAAACATTTATTGAACAAAAAATGCCTCGCGGGCATCTTGCAACCGAGTTTCATCGACGATTTTGAGATACGTTCATTATTTGTATCATAAGTGTTTGAACAAAGCTTCTGTAAATGTAACCTTTGGTTTTGTCAATAATCAAACGTTCACAGCTTAACGGAGAACAGGACTTTTAATTGGTGGTATGAGTAGTTTTACAAAATAATCAAATAGAAACATAAAAAAGGAGATGAAGAGCTTGTTTACATAATTTAGAAATATATTGAATACTACATTGTGTGTGCACGTTAAAGATCCCACGATTGACAAAAGGGTCTTTCCTGGCAAAATTGCTTGGCACAGTTAATAATTGTCTACCTATACCCGTGTGACTTGGAATAATAGGCCGTGAAAGGTAAATATGCGCCGAAATGGCTGCAATCTACTGGCCGTATAAAATTTCATTTCACACGGCATCACTGCAGAGCGCCTAGAACTGTACCCACGGAATATGCGCGATATAAGACTCATTGATTGATTGATTGAATATGGGCTGTGTGATTGTATGCTTTAGTGTGTTTTCCCGTTGTTGTTGTTGTTGTTGTTGTTGTTGTTGTTGTTTTTTGTTTTTGGTTTTTTTCTTTTAATTTGTATTAATCTTTTTTTTTATAAATTTTTTTTTGAAGATGCATAGTTTTGTATGGTTGATGTTATTTTATGTTGCTGTCTGATGTTGATGTCGTGTACCAAAAAGAAATAAAAACGTGAGAAAAAATAATAATAATAATAATAATAATAATCAAACGTTCCAACAACATACCTTTCTTGTGTTTTTTTATTCTGAATTTTGGAACGTGGGCTGTCTTTCTGTTTTTGGATATCTTGACATAAAAAAAAAATTCATGGCACAAAAGACGTCCTGGTCGAAATCTTTAATCCCTGAGTATCAGTGTCAAGTGCCTACCTGCGTTGGGTGTTTTATTTTCTCGCTCGGTGATCCTCCTTTTCAAGAAAACAAGTTTAAACAGATAGATATCACAAGATAAGAAAGGAGGGGGCTGCTTCGAATTTCTTCAAGGGCAGGTCAAATTGACTTGCACTCTGCACTGAGACACAAAGGCACCTTGTTTTCGACAATAGCGGGTTGTTGCTAAGCCTCTGTTCTGTGCATTTTGCGTACATTCTCAGCTTGCTTTTGATAACCACTTGCCGTGATTCTCTCTGTTATTTTCATTTTGCGTACACCCTTTGCAAACGTGTTTACATAGTTATTTGCAGGCAACTCTTAGCACAGACACGAACTTTACAAGTAAAATTACAACACACTGTATTTTGAATCTCAAACGTTCTCGATAAATTTCGCATCAAATTAATGTTGTATTATTGTATTTGTTTTTGAGTCACTTGAGAAAAAGTGACTCTATGTAATCGGTCAGTGTTAGTCTGTCCGGCCGGCCGTCCGGCCGGCCGTCCGGCCGGCCGGCCGTCCGTAGACACCACCTTAACGTTGGACTTTTCTCGGAAACTATCAAAGCGATCGGGCTCATATTTTGTTTAGTCGTGACCTCCAATGACCTCTACACTTTAACGATGGTTTCGTTGACCTTTGACCTTTTTCAAGGTCACAGGTCAGCGTCAAAGGAAAAATTAGACATTTTATATCTTTTCTCGGAAACTATCAAAGCGATCGGGCTCATATTTTGTTTAGTCGTGACCTCCAATGACCTCTACACTTTAACGATGGTTTCGTTGACCTTTGACCTTTTTCAAGGTCACAGGTCAGCGTCAAAGGAAAAATTAGACATTTTATATCTTTGACAAAGTTCATCGGATGTGATTGAAACTTTGTAGGATTATTCTTTACATCAAAGTATTTACATCTGTAGCCTTTTACGAACGTTATCAGAAAAACAAGGGAGATAACTAGCCTTTTCTGTTCGGCAACACACAACTTAACGTTGGGCTTTTCTCGGAAACTATAAAAGTGACCGGGCTCAAATTTTATGTGAACGTGACTCATTGTGTTGTGAATAGCAATTTCTTCCTGTCCATCTGATGCCTCATATAATATTCAGAACTGCGAAAGTGACTCGATCGAGCGTTTGCTCTTCTTGTTCTTGTATGTATTCCCCCCCCCCCCCCCCCCCCCCCCCCGCGTATATTACATGTTATCTGTTAAAGAACAGGTTATAAATGAAGGCATAGTGCCTTAAACCTTTATTACTAATAAAATAAAGATAATTCTGTCAAACATTACTCGACTAGAAAACGAAGTGCAAGCCGTTCAAGCGATCATGAGCAAGCAATGGCCATGTACAAAAAGGGGCAGTATCAACTTCCTTACATTTGTGCCTGTGCAAGCAATCGCCGCGATAAGCAACCTATATTTTAGGTAGATCTGTTATCAGCAGCGTGTCAAGATCTGCAGATTTCCTATATAACAAAAAGGTAGACTGAAGAACTAACTTTTTCTTCTTCTTCTTCTTCTGCGTTCGTGGGCTGAAACTCCCACGTACACTCGTGTTTTTGCACGAGTGGAATTTTACGTGTATGACCGTTTTTACCCCGCCATTTAGGCAGCCATACGCCGCTTTCGGAGGAAGCATGCTGGGTATTTTCGTGTTTCTATAACCCACCGAACTCTGACATGCATTACAGGATCTTTTTCGTGCGCACTTGGTCTTGTGCTTGCGAATACACACGAAGGGGGATAAGCCACTAGCAGGTCTGCACATAAGTTGACCTGGGAGATCGGAAAAATCTCCACACTTAACCCACCAGGCGGCCGCGGCCGGGATTCGAACCCTCGACCTTCCGCTTTGGAGGCCGACGTCTTACCACCACGCCACAGCGCCCGTCGAAGAACTAACATTTCTTGACATAAAATGAATGCATACGCACGTGCTCTTGTCACAATGCCTTCTTGGCTGAGATGAGAAAGGGCGAGAAAAAAAATGATGAAAGCTGTATGCTTTTGTTCCAGAATTCTAAACTTGTATTGCATTACAAAACGTATCTGACAGAGGGCTTTGACATCCAAAGATTTTTTTGTTGTGTGGGAAAAAAAACAATTTGCAAGAGAAATAAATGGAGTTTTTTTTTAGGCAATGTTTTTTTTATATGTATGAGATTTTTTATAAGTAATTTGAACTGTGGTTGTGGATTGAAAAAGATAGAACTAAATGTCTTTTTTTAATCCCCAAGAACTAACGCAATTACGGTTGATGAAGGCGTGGATGTAGCTCAGTCGGAAGCGCGCTGGATTTGTATCCAGTTGGCTGCTGTCAGCGTGAGTTCGTCCCCACGTTCGGCGAGAGATTTATTTCTCAGAGTCAACTTTGTGTGCAGACTCTCCTCGGTGTCCGAACACCCCCGTGTGTACACGCAAGCACAAGGCCAAGTACGCACGAAAAAGATCCTGTAATCCATGTCAGAGTTCGGTGGGTTATAGAAACACGAAAATACCCAGCATGCTTCCTCCGAAAGCGGCGTATGGCTGCCTAAATGGCGGGGTAAAAACGGTCATACACGTAAAAGCCGTGGGAGTTTCAGCCCATGAACGAACAAACAAACAAACGGTTGATGAAAAGGGTGATCTGATTGTGTTTTATGGTCATGTTAAAAAACCCATTTAAGTGATATTCATATTATCAAAAAGTACAGCTCATGTTCAGATGTTCTGTTTTTGGAACCAGGTTGATGCAACAGGACACGTGGAGAATCTGCCCATTAACGGATCAAACACCAAAGACTCCATCCCAACGAAACAACATTTTCAAGGCCATTTCTCCTCTTTTTTTTTAACCCCGTTCTTTCTACAACAACGAGTAAGCATTTAAGACCTTTAATAAACGCAGTGCCGGTTCTCTACACTATCGCCAGAAGGTGCTCTTTTCAGGACAAGGGGGCTCGCTTTTATCCTTTCACCGTCAACCAAGGGGTTCCAATTCCCCTTTTTTGCCTTCTCCAAAGCCAGTGACACCTGTTTATTTCAGGCTGCCGGCTAGCCATTGTTGCTACCTGCATGCTACCTGTTGGACAGTGAAGGTGATCGGGGGGAGCAATCTAATCTGTCATCTGTCGGGCATTGCCGGCCA
>NC_090246.1:28880961-28940961 GCF_037325665.1 Littorina saxatilis
ATGGCTATGGTTTTCCCCTAAAGTATTCAAAATCTAAACATATACATAGGCAAGATGTTCTACATTAACACAATTAACTTTTTAAACATATACATATGCTTAGTACACGATACTTCCGGTTTTTCTACCGGATGACTTATACATTTATGGGGTAAACACCTTATCGTAGAAAAAGCTTTATTTTCAAAAAGTGCAAGTAATTATTAAAAATCATGCATAATATTTATATATTGGAGTTAATTTTCCTTCGAAAGTCATTTGTTTCAAGTGGCAGACAATGTCAGTTGGAGAGTTACATGTACGTAAAGTGTATAACTGTTGTCTGTGATTAGTGCATTGTGTACACATTGGCACCATTTGATCCTAAATGCTAAACGATGTCGTGATCATACCACAGTTTTAGGATAATTTACATCGCATCGATTACTAAATTGATGGTAGAATTTCACTGATAAATTCTATTTCCGGTAGCGTCAGTGCCGTTATCTGAGATAGTAACGTTTTACATGGTTTCACGTTCAGTGGTGAACGTAACGTGTGGTTTAACAAAATTACTTGCACATACAATAGTGAAGTCTGTCTGTGTGTCTTTGTTTGTGTGTTTGTCTATGTCTGTCTGTGTGTTCGTCTGTCTGTCTCTCCCTCTGTCTGTCTATCTCTTTCTCTCTGTGTCTTTGTCTGTCTGTGTGTGTGTCTCTCTCTCTCTCTCTCTCTCTCTCTCTCTCTCTCTCTCTCTCTCTCTCTCTCTCTCTCTCTCTCTCTCTCTCTCTCTCTCTCTCTCTCTCTCTCTCTCTCTCTGCGAGGTAGGTGCACTTAAAGAGAAAGCAATACAGAAAGAAATGCATTTCTCTACCAAGAATGAAGTTTGTCTGTCTGTGTGTTTGTGTGCGTGTTTTTTTGGTTGCGTAAGTGTTTCTCTATAAGCATCTCTACGTCTTTGTTTGCGTACATAAGTGCGTGCGTGCATGTGTGGGGGTTTCTGTGTCGGTTTGTCTCACTGTGTGTATGTCTGTCATTTTGTCGGTATGTTTGTGTATGTCTTTGTGTGTGTGTGTGTGTGTGTGTGTGCTGCGTGCGTGCGTGCATGCGTGCGTGCGCGCGCGCGTGTGTGTGTGGGTGTATGAGTGCGTGCGTGTGTGTATGCGTGTGTGTGTGTGTGTGTGTGTGTGATTGCAATTATTCCTCCTTTTTACATTTAGTCAAGTTTTGACTAAATGTTTTAACGTAGAGCGGGGAATCGAGACGAGGGTCGTGGTGTATGTGCGTGTGTGTGTGTGTGTGTGTGTGTGTGTGTGTGTGTGTGTGTGTGTGTGTGTGTGTGTGTGTGTGTGTGTGTGTGTGTGTAGAGCGATTTAGACTAAACTACTGGACCGATCTTTATGAAATTTGACATGAGAGTTTCTGGGTATGATATCCCCAGACGTTTTTTTAAGTTTTTTGATAAATGTATTTGATGACGTCATATCCGGCTTTTCGTAAAAGTTGAAGCGGCACTGTCACGCTCTCATTTTTCAACCATATTGGTTGAAATTTTGGTCAAGTAATTTTCGACAAAGCCCAGACTTCGGTATTGCATTTCAGTTTGGTGGCTTAAAAATTAATTGATGACTTTGGTCATTAAAAATCTGAAAATTGTAAGAAAAATATTTTTTTTATAAAACGATCCAAATTTACGTTCATCGTATTGTCCATCATTTTCTGATTCCAAAAACCTATAAATATGTTATATTTGGATTAAAAACAAGCTCTAAAAATTAAAAATTTAAAAATTATTATCAAAATTAAATTTTCGAAATCAATTTAAAAACATTTTCATCTTATTCCTTGTTGGTTCCTGATTCCAAAAACATATAGATATGATATGTTTGGATTAAAAACACGCTCAGAAAGTTAAAACGAAGAGAGGTACAGAAAAGCGTGCTATCCTTCTCAGCGCAACTACTACCCCGCTCTTCTTGTCATTTTCACAAAAACTAACAGTCAATGACGTCATTTTAAGTGGCACAAACGTGTACATGAATGCCTTCCCTTTCGAATGATTTACAGTTGTATAATTTCTGTCAAGCGGTTTAAGTTTTATGTCCGTTTTATGAACCCAACCCTCAAAACAAGAATAGTAACGCCAAAGAAGGAAAACATACACACAAACCAACGTTTTTCTCACCGGTGGTTTGGAATATTGCCCCAAAACTTTCGATTTAGTGTTGTTGTGTTAAAATCTATCAGAAAAAAGTGTTTGCTAACGTGACGCCAAAAAGTAACCAAAACGGTCCTTAGCCGACTGACTATCTCCCCTTCCTCCCTATCTGTGACCTTGTTTTTGGTTCAAACAGTATTCTATTCTGATACATTGGAATTTTACAAAGGCACGGAGTTTATATATCAAAAAGGAGAACAACAACATAATTCAGTGAAGAATTAGAACACATATTTTTGTATTCGAAACGAAAACTGACCTTGAAAAAACTCTAGAATATCTTAGAGAATCATCAAAAGACAAAACCATGTGTCTCTCGTTTTCAAATTCTACAAGCTGGACACTCTTTGCCCAGCATCAGTAATGCATGAATTTCCTCTTTGATATCTCCGAAGAGACACGCAGGCCAACAAAAGAAAACTGGACAGACAATTGTCTGATCTTTATACCTGTGTGGGGCCTAGAGAGGTCAGAGGTCGCTGTATCCCAGCAGGATTCATCGGGAGGGGTGTGTCTGTATCAGCGAACTCCGCACGTGCGGAACACATGAACACAATCATGAACACTGCTCAGAAATAGGGAGGGGGTGACGTCCCGACTCGCCCCTTCCTAACTCGTCCCCTCCTAACGCGCATCTCGTAAAAATCCGTCTCTGTTTTTCACAGAGGGCGTGACAAACACACACACACACACCACACACACACACACACACACACACAGCCGGGAGGGGTGGTTGGGACGGCTGGAGGGGGTGGGGAGGTCGCATCTATTGGCGTGACAGGGAAGTGTGACTGATGCAGGACTGATTTTGTCTATCCTTGTCCGTCTTCCATCCCTCCCTCCCCCCCCCCCCTCTCTCCGTCCTCCCCCTGGCACCCCCTACCCATCACCTGTTTGCTCTTTCATCCTGTCCAATATCAATTAATTCTCCATCCATCCATCCCTACTTCCCCCCTCCTCTGCCAATATTTCTCAGTCAACGCGTGGTTTTCGTCGTTCTGTATTGCAAACTGATCATTTTCTGGCACAAGAAAAGAAGTAAATAAATCAGGAGTTACATGTTAGAAAGGCTTGCAAAAAACTTGTCAAATGTGACGTCGTCCTGTGAGAAAAAGTCAACCATCTTTAGTTCCGAAGAAGCAACCTTGGCGTGTATTTTCCTCATAGCGTCTTTTGTTGTTGCTTTACTTTTGAACGTCAGCGAAAATAGTGTAATTGGAAGCGCACAGCAGGTGTTTTACAAACAAGTTTTACAGGTGCCTTAAATGAAAATCTCTCTAGCTAACATAATTTACAAACATAATTAGGTCTTTGTTTTAGCGATGAATTTGCAACAGCAGGCGCATGTACCGTAAAGTTCCAAACACAGCCCAGGAGAACATCGGCCCAACGCATACGCCTAAACTCACACCGATAACAAGCGGCTGATAATTATGTCATAACAATGTCGTCATTATTGTGTCGAGGGCTGTCAACGAGTCGTTGCGTGATTGGTTTGCTTGAGAGGTCAAATATTTTTCTGTCTTTGAACTCTGTTATTTCACGGTGATTTTTCAGGCAGCACAATCTGACACGTGCAAGAGTCTCGACGATCAACGTCAAATCTCGCGAGGAGTACGTCACCAATCAGTGTTAGTTAAGACTGGTCAGTCTGACACGCAGAAGGGTCACGCGGATCAACGTCAATTCTCGCGAGATTTTGTACCTATCCATTGTCTGCGCGCGTGGACGGAACAATTGCACATATACTTACTAATGCCAGTTCCCTTCGTGGGGATCAAGTCCACAATGGTATCAATAGAGCACTTCTGGCAGCAGCTGGTAGGCTACTATTGTATTTCAGGACTACTTTCCCTTATGTAGTTTAAGTATGGTCTGTAAGAACCTGACTTCTGTGGCTCTAATCTCCTTGTATTACTTACCAATATGGTAATGAGTTTTTTTGCATTCGAAATAAGGTTTCTAATCCTTTTCTTTTGTGACTGGTGTACAGCGATTTGTAGTTCGGTGGAAACGTTGTGAGTTGAATGGTCTTGCAGTTCAGAACATGTGTTCTCCTTAATCCAGCTGCATTTTGCATCGGGTGTCGCTCTTTTTTGCAGATATTTATTAATATTTTTCAAACAGAAAATTGCAAAAAGCATTTCCGTTCGATTCTTTGACTCCAATACCTCTTCATCATTGTTCTGTGTGGTTGCACATCTGTGTGTGTGTGTGAGAGAGAGAGAGAGAGAGAGAGAGAGAGGGAGTGTGTGTGTGTGTGTGTGTGTGTGTGTGTGTGCGTGGTTGCGTGCGTGCGTACGTGCGTGCGTGCGCATGTGGGTACCTGACGTGCACGCTTAAGTGTAGGCACTTGTAAGCGTGGGATGTTTATGACTGCATTCCTTCGTGACGGAAAGCCAAGCAAGACGAAAAATTATGACGGCAAGTGCAACATCTTGGTCACGTTACTTTCTTTTTCAATATTTCCACCGAAGAACAATGCATTCAAACAGCCGACACGGTTAACAGAAAAAAATAATAATACTTTGGTTTTTGAATGAAGTATAGGAGGGAACAACCGACACAATGGTACTGCTGTTCGTCTTGTGCAAACAAAAGCGTAGGGAATGCAAATTGTAAAGCTCCCTGCAATAGCAGCACGTGCTTTCACTCAGATTCTCACGGGAATTTCTGTTCTTGCCTCGACCGAAGAAATTTTTATGAAACTAGTATTTGATTTCAGATCAGTTCAGCTTTGTTTTTAACACTAAAACCATACAGTTGTTTGCTTCCCTTGCGTGTCTATGTCTGTCTCTCTTTTTTTTTCCGTCAATGTGGGTAGGTCATGATTATGTTCATATGCCTGTCGAGATTTGCCTTTGCGAATCCGACGTCTTTCCAGAGAAATGCGAGAACATGGCAAGTGGTAATTGTTGTCAGCTGCAGAAATCGTAAAACTATCCTCATCACAATTCATGTTACGATCATCAAAACCACATCTTAAAAATAGATTCCCCACAAATTGTGTACGCCTCTTAAATCTTTCATTCAGTGTTAGTATTTATCCCACATACGTAAGAGAGACACTCGTGAGATAATAATCGTTCAAACCACACGTGTGTATATCATGTAAATGAGGTCATGTCAAGCAAGTCTGGCAGGGACATGTTTTTCCACTGCCTATGATGCCCAAGTCACCGAGACAAACGTCATTATAGAAACAAAAATTGCGCTCGCTAATTACCCTGGATGAATTTTTAGAACTAACACGTCACGCCACACTTTTAGAGTGACGTTTCTTTGCTTTGACCTAATAGATTGCACGATGCTTTGGAAGAGATCGAGATTCCAAAACAAGCGTCTTCATTTTAGCTGCCTCGACTGCAGGACATTTTCAGTAAAATACACGTAAGTACAGTATGTAGGATAAACAGAATACTACATGGCTTGCTGTGTCGTACCAGATTGACACTCGTTGCTTTTTCAAATAGTGAACAGCTCGCTTTCGCTCGCAGTTCAATTTTTTTTTTTAAACTCGTGTAAATCTGGTACGACACAGCCGGCAAGCCATGTAGTATTTTCTATGTAACAGCTGATACCATAAATTCGCAATCGCACACAAAGAGATGATAAGTTTACAATAAAAAATGTCTTTTCCCCGGTGCAACATTTAAAAATCCTCATAACACGTTTTGTGGGACTCGGTCGGTCTTCATGAGGTATTCCTGCTCAACAGTTACATCTTCAAGAGCAATCCTTATCGATATCGATCGTTTATTTCCTTTGGGTTTTTTTCTCCATAAATCGTTCACGGTACCCAGTGCACATGATCTACACTTTAGTACACCAAGAGACAAAAAAGGCACTATAATATATCGACCCATAAATTCACCTCCATCATTGACATAATCATCATTGCATCAGAGGCCGCAGGTCAACGGGCCGGCGTGTCCGAGATACGTGGACTCGGTACCTTCAGGGTATTTTGCACTCCATTAATTGTTCTCCCCCGACACACTGTCCTTGTCACCACGTCCCAATTATAGCCCAAGCTGGTCTCTAATTAAAGGCGAGGCCATCCCGCATTGTCTACAATGCGCGAAGCTGATTGGCTAACAGCCCTCAGGCTAATTCCGCAGCAAACCATACTCAGTGTAATGAAGTCGAACACTCGATCGTTGTCATACGTCTCTACTAATGAGTGTATGCAGCCGTATTGTTCCGTAGTGGGCGTTAATTTCCAGATGCACACAATAGCCAGGGTTGACAGAGTAGCGGACAGCAGCTGACAGCGTATTGCGGTCAAAATGGATTCACTTTGGTGGGGGATTATGGTCAACTCACTTCCACGAGGCCGAGCATTATGGTCAAGTCACTTCGATGATGGGCCGAGCATTATGGTCAATTCATTTAGATTCAATTAGTTGTACTGCCCGTGCTGGTCTTAGCTGTGGTCTCATTATCACGCATTTAGTCCCTTGGGTGGTGTCACAAGCGCCTGTTGTATGGAAAAGACCGACAGAAAGCGCCTGTGTTTGGTGTTTGGGCGTTACTGCCTGGTGGTGCGCTATATGGTTTTTCTCGTGCTTTTCGTGATTTACGTTATGATGTTTATGAACTGTGTTTATTTGATGTATGAATTTAGAAACTGGGGAATAATACTTCATTCGGAGAAGGCTTGCGTTCCAAGCAGCGAATCCAGCTACAGCAGCTGTAGGTTCGGTTTCAGAGACCGGACTGGGGAAGGGCATAATGATTTGTCTTGTACATGCGGCCGAGATGCGGTGAGTCTTTATTTGTAATATATGCATCGGAGTTATAGGAAATAACTTTAGGGACATGTAGTTTGTTACTTTGATATACATAATATATGCATACGTCCGAGTCGACCGGCCGTTTGTTTGTTGCTTGTTTGTTTGTTGTTTGTTTGCTTGTCTGCAAGTGCAGTATAATGGGTTTTTATTGTATACTTGTTGTACTTTGCCTATGATAGTTATGATTATATCTAAGAAATATTGTTAAATAGTGTTGTTAATATATTGATGCTAGGAGCTAGTTTGAACACTAATTTGAATGTTTAAATGGTTGCCAGCATGAGTGATTTGGGTATATGAGTGTGTGAATCAGTATTGCCATTGTCCATATAATCCTGCTTGGAGTTATTGGCATAAGACGGGCCGGGTAAAGGGTAGCGTGATGTTGACTGTGAAACTAACTCTACGCATATTTCAGGTCGTCCTGTTGTTAACCTGAAGGCTGAAACAATCAAGTTCTGGTGTCAACTTTAACCGGAAGATGACATTTCACTCACATCTACATCTACATCTACGTCTGCGCAGTCTCCTGCTTCACCTTTAACTCAGTGTCGTCCTACTACCGTCATTCTATCGTCTACGTCTACATCGTCGGGATTTCTATCTACTGCTGGACTCAGTTGGTTACTTGAGTATTACCCTTATTACCTAGCTCGATAAATAAGCCTTTTACTCCAGCAGGTCATTAACTTAAATGTGTGTGTGTGCGTGTGTGTGATAAATATGTTTATAAGTGAACAATAATATTTCCTCTTATACTACAATTCGTGTTTGTGGAACTTTATTATGCAAGATTCTTATTGAGTCGGTGGTTGACTGGCTGCGCACGTGTGTGATGCATGTGTGTGTGTGACAAATGGGGGCTCGTCCGGGATGTTATAAGTTCAAGGTCACCTTAGAATTTTGCTAAATAAGTTCTGTGTTGTAATGTGTTGTGTTGTACTTACATAAATGTGTATTGATATGTGTATGTGAGTTACGTTGTAATTCTGATAAAATATTTACAATTTGAAGTATCTCTTTTTCAAAGTTTCTTTGTAAAGCTGCACTAGCAGTTTGGCGACTTAGGAAATTTGGATTGGTGTTGATATTTCATGATTACTACTGGTGTTTTCAAAGTTAAGAGGTTCTTTAAGCAAGGCTTGTTGGTCTGACTTCATCATGTCTACTCCAGCCAGAACAATTGGTACTCCTAGAAATGCTGCTTTGGCTAGTCTTACTACTCCTGGTCGCGGCGATCAAGTACATTCTGCTGAAGTTGGTATCGATGTCACTAATCTGGACTCTGAACATGAACTTCTTGCCGCCAAGGGACGCGCTCTTGGGATTCGTTCGGGCAGTTCGTTGGCTCGTTATGTGCAGGAAGAACAGCTGAGTCAAGTTCAGATTCGGAAGCAGTTAGCTGAACAGAAGCTGACAGAAGAAGAAGCCAGGATGAGACAAGAAGAAGCCAGGATGAGACAGGAAGAAGCCAGGAGGAAACAGAAACGAGAAGAGGAAGAAGCCAGGATGAGACAAGAAGAAGCCAGGAGAAAACGGGAACGAGAAGAGGAAGAAGCCAGGAGAAAACAGGAACGAGAGGGGGAGGAACAAAGACGACGCCAGCGACTCTATGAACTCGAAGAAGCTAAACTTGTAGCTGAACTAGAAAGAGCGCGGACTGCTGCTGCTGCCCTGCTCCTATTGCCCACGATCCCGCCATCCAACCGGTTAGGCTAAAAATAGACCAATTCGATGAAACCAAAGAGGAACTTGACACTTTTTTGGGACGCTTTGAACGTGCTGCCACACTTAGCGGGTGGAATGGAGAAACATGGGGAGCGCGCTTAGGTACTCTACTAACTGGATTTGCAGCTGACGTCTACTTAGAGCTACCCTTTGAAAACGCTTCAAACTACGATGCAGTCGTGGAATCCCTTAGGTCATCGTTTAGATGGACGGCGGATGCATACCGATCGAAGTTTCGTCAAGCTACTAAGAACGAAGCAGAAACCTTTAACCAATATGCGACCAGACTACGCATATGGTTTGAACGCTGGCGGAAGAGCGCCAAGAAAGCTGAAACATATGAAGACTTGAGGGATCTCATACTTACGGAACATCTCATGGATAGAATCTCAGGTGATTTGGGAGAATTTATTCGTCAGAATAACCCGGCTAATTTGCAAGCCACCGCAGAGTTGGCAGAATGTTATGCTGCTTCAAAGAGAGCAAGGAAAAATCCAGTCACGGTGACTGGTCGAGCTGGAGGAAACGAGGACTCTGACAGTCCGAAGAAGAACGCACCACCGATCTACTCTAACCCTCAAGGTCAAAGGGGCAAATGTTTCAACTGCGGCCAGGAAGGACATAAACGAAGGAATTGTCTGCGTCCCGCACGTTCTACGAATGTGAGATCTGTGACGACTCCAGAATCGAATTCAACCATGAAGGAGTTGCCTGCCCTTTGCGGTCCTTGTGGGAAACTGTCTTATACTCCCCTGTGTACAGTGACGGTAAACGGAGCACAAGTCTCGGCTTTGCGTGACACAGGAGCAGATGGACTGGTGATCGACTCGACTTTGGTCAAGGACTGCGATCTTATGCGGGAAGGACAAACTATCCGACTTGCGGCGGGGAATGTTGAACAAAAGTGTCCCACCACTGTCATTCATCTCGAGTCACCTTTTTTCTCAGGAGAAGCTGTTGCCATTGTTGCCGATCAACTGACTTACCCCGTATTGATCGGAAACAGGATCATCCGTCCAGGCGGAGAAGCTCTCGAAGTACCAGTGTACAAGGCGGAAGCACAGCCGCTGAAGACTGCAGTCGTTACCAGGTCCCAACACTCGAGAGACAAAGAAGCACCCAAAAGCTTGAAAATGACAGATTCTGGTCTTGGAGATGTGACGCGGGAAGATTTGATCAGACTTCGGAACCAGGACCCAACTTTGTCACGGATGAGAGAACTAGCACGAGGTAGTGATCCTGCTCCCTGCGGAAAACGTGGACAAGTTCAGTTTATTTGGAAGAGAGGAATTCTGCAGAGACGTTTCATCACGACTGACGGAACATATAGCCAGGTGGTGATTCCCGAATCTCTGAGAGCCGGAGTTCTCAGTCTCTCGCACGATGTTCCGATGGCTGGCCATTTAGGGACCAGGAAAACTCAAGATCGACTAAGGCAGTCTTTCTACTGGCCCAGAATGGGCGGGGACATCCGTCGTTACGTACAATCATGTGATGCATGTCAAAGAGCTTTGCCGAAAGGAAAAATACACAAAGTTCCCTTTGGGAAGATACCACTCATCGATTGTCCAACCGAGTGGAGTGGACAGACCACTGTTAGGAAGCATACCAGACTTTTCGGCAGATGTTAAGTCAACGTCCTGTTATCCGAGTTCCGGATCTATCTCTACCGTTTGTACTCCAAACAGTCGCATTGTTCAAGATGATGGACATGAAACTAATACTTAGTTCAGTCTGAGTAGGGGGGTGTGTCACAAGCGCCTGTTGTATGGAAAAGACCGACAGAAAGCGCCTGTGTTTGGTGTTTGGGCGTTACTGCCTGGTGGTGCGCTATATGGTTTTTCTCGTGCTTTTCGTGATTTACGTTATGATGTTTGTGAACTGTGTTTATTTGATGTATGAATTTAGAAACTGGGGAATAATACTTCATTCGGAGAAGGCTTGCGTTCCAAGCAGCGAATCCAGCTACAGCAGCTGTAGGTTCGGTTTCAGAGACCGGACTGGGGAAGGGCATAATGATTTGTCTTGTACATGCGGCCGAGATGCGGTGAGTCTTTATTTGTAATATATGCATCGGAGTTATAGGAAATAACTTTAGGGACATGTAGTTTGTTACTTTGATATACATAATATATGCATACGTCCGAGTCGACCGGCCGTTTGTTTGTTGCTTGTTTGTTTGTTGTTTGTTTGCTTGTCTGCAAGTGCAGTATAATGGGTTTTTATTGTATACTTGTTGTACTTTGCCTATGATAGTTATGATTATATCTAAGAAATATTGTTAAATAGTGTTGTTAATATATTGATGCTAGGAGCTAGTTTGAACACTAATTTGAATGTTTAAATGGTTGCCAGCATGAGTGATTTGGGTATATGAGTGTGTGAATCAGTATTGCCATTGTCCATATAATCCTGCTTGGAGTTATTGGCATAAGACGGGCCGGGTAAAGGGTAGCGTGATGTTGACTGTGAAACTAACTCTACGCATATTTCAGGTCGTCCTGTTGTTAACCTGAAGGCTGAAACAATCAAGTTCTGGTGTCAACTTTAACCGGAAGATGACATTTCACTCACATCTACATCTACATCTACGTCTGCGCAGTCTCCTGCTTCACCTTTAACTCAGTGTCGTCCTACTACCGTCATTCTATCGTCTACGTCTACATCGTCGGGATTTCTATCTACTGCTGGACTCAGTTGGTTACTTGAGTATTACCCTTATTACCTAGCTCGATAAATAAGCCTTTTACTCCAGCAGGTCATTAACTTAAATGTGTGTGTGTGCGTGTGTGTGATAAATATGTTTATAAGTGAACAATAATATTTCCTCTTATACTACAATTCGTGTTTGTGGAACTTTATTATGCAAGATTCTTATTGAGTCGGTGGTTGACTGGCTGCGCACGTGTGTGATGCATGTGTGTGTGTGACAGGTGGCTTATGTTCCCTGCTCACAGAGAGGCTTCGAGAGCTGAAAAAATAAAAATAATGTTCAGCAGTTGTGCAAGCAACGCATCTATCCATGCGAGGACTACTACTTTATTAGTTTACACAGATCTGTGAAATTTTCGAGTTTGAAAAGGTCTATACAAAAAAATATTTTAAAAATGCTTAAAAGCGCAAGCGCGTATGCTCTATAAGCCTCTGCTGTAAGCAAAATTGTATGGCTTGAATAGGGCGCGTGGCAGTCTCGTGTAGCTACGAGAACCCAAACTCCTTTAAATGTTCATATAGACCTGGGTTATTTGTATAGCTTGAAAAGATCTGTTATGTCTTTATGTCGTGAAAACTGCATTAGTATGTTCCAAATCCGGAGTACTATAACATTCACTAACGCACTGTGATTATTGTCCATTAGTTGAATAGAAAGCGTGGCAGTCTCGTGTAGGAAGAACCCCGAAAATGTCCATGTAGACCTGTGCATATCTAAAGCTTGTAAAGATCTGTAAATGTCTCTGTGGCGTAAAAACTGCATTAGTTTGCTTCAACGCCGGAGGAAAGCAGCATTCACTAACGCACTGTTAGATATTGTCCATTAGTTGAACAGGAAGTTTGGTGGTCTCGTGGGCACGATTAAATCGCTGGAATAATGGAGCCATTAAAGGCCCTAAACGTGAATCTATCTATTCACACTTCCATTCTACCTCTCCACCCTTCACTTGCGTCAATGTTGAACAAGTCCAGTCAAGTAAAATCAAGACAAGTCAACTGGAAGACATAGTGAGAAGGTGATGTGTGGTGCTGCTTAGATTCCGATTAATTGATTACCGATTAATTATCTCGGTAGAGTAACTTGACTGAGGTTCTAGTAGGTTTAAACCTTTTTTTTTTCTTTTTTGTGTGATTTGACTGGGCTCCCAGGGGCGGACGAGGGGGGGGCACAGGGGGCACGTGCCCCCCCCCCCCCCCCGAAAAAAAATTTAAAAAAAAGAAGAAAAAAAAAGATTTTTCTATGCTGATTCTATGACCATTTCTAAGTTCAAATGGCACCAGATGGCACCATTTTGCTTCTTTGGGCAAACAATTTTTCTGGGGGGGGGGCATGCCCCCGGACCCCCCTAGCAAATTCGGGCGCTTCGCGCCCATCACATTCACTTTCGATTCAAAGTGCCCCCCCCCCCCCCTTACAAAGCAACTGATCCGCCCCTGGCTCCAGTTGTTTGGACTTTTTTTTAAATGTTATTTGCATTCTCCAAGACCGGAGTACAGTGAAATTCACGCGTGCATATGTGGGTACTCTATTAGTTGAAGCTGAAGAGTGGCGGCCTCGTGTTACCCATTCAATGTCTGTATATAATAGTGTTATGTAACTGTAAGCCCGCCTTTCCACGCTTTCGAAAATTTCCGACACGCCCAGTCAAGTCAAATCCAGTAGAGTCAAATTCAGAGCGATTATCACCTCGGAGTTAATAAGGCGTTTGATTAATTCTTATTATTTTGTATGTTAATCAACTATTGTTTCTGTCGCTTTGGGCTGATTTTTAAAGTAAAGTGTGATCTGGGAAAGTGGGGGTGGGGGGTAGGAAGTGGGAGAGAGCTTCTGTGTGTGCGTGTGTGTGTGTGTGTGTATGTGTGTGTGTGTATGTCAGTGTGTGCATGTGTGTGTGTGTGTGTGTGGCTGGCTGGCTGGCTGGCTGGCTGGCTGGCTTTTTTTTCAGTAGGTCTTTCTGTGTATCTATTCCCCTCGCCAGTTGAGCTTTTCTATCTATACCACAAAGATTCACAGTTGCAAACGTTCATACCTTTAACATAAGCGTGTTGTCACACGAGCCTACGCAGTCCCATACAAAACAGAGCAGTGGCCCCGTGTCTCAAAACACATACATGTACTTCTCTTTCAACAGACAAACCGACATGACCTTGAAGTGTGTCACGAACCGCCGACCATAGCGACAGGCGCGAGAAGGAAGCGTGCAGCGAGTGTGGCTGACACGATCTATGGTAGGCCACTGTGATCATATCTGCACAGGTGTAGTCGACAAACACCTGGGTCACGCGATTATACATATAGCGGTCCCCATAAGGGACACTGAGACAGCTAATTGGTGGCATAAGGAAAAAGGAGGAGAGGGAGTGGGAGGTGCTTAGAGTGAGGGGGGAGAGTGGGGGGCACAGGTGTTGTGGGGAGGATTATGTATAAGTATACCGGTATTCGGGTTTCTAGCCTAGAGATAGGTTTACATTCGCTGAAAAGAACTAAAATTGGATAGTGATAGTGATAGTGACGCTCTGAAGTGACCCTGCACGAGAGAGAATGAGAAACGATACTGCATATAAGAGGTCTCAACAATTCTTTTGTTGCCAGTAATTGCTTCTTGTCTGTCTGTCCTTTGTCTAGGCGTAAATATCCAAAACCGTTCTTGGAAAGTGGGTAAAAAAGACTTGTTATACACTGACAGTGTGTGTGTGTGTGTGTGCATGTGTGTGTGTGTGTGTGTGTGTGTGTGTGTGTGCGTCTCTCTCTCTCTCTCTCTCTCTCTCTCTCTCTCTCTCTCTCTCTCTCTCTCTCTTAGAGCATCATCACACACACACACACACACACACACACACACACACACACACACACACACACACACACACACACACACACACACTCACACACACACACACACACACACACACACAAACACAAACACATACACATACATACACATACACACGCCCACTCTCTCTCTCTCTCTGTTACAGCACCATCACCCCCCCACACACACACACACACACACACACACATACACACACGCACACACACAGCGTGGCGCCCGCGCGCTCGCTCTCCCTCTCTCTCTCTCTCTCTCTCTCTCTCTCTCTCTCTCTCTCTCTCTCTCTCTCTCTCTCTCTCTCTCTCTCTCTCTCTCTCTCTCTCTCTCTCTCTCTCTCTCTCTCTCTCTCTCTCTCTCTCTCTCTCTCTCTCTCTCTCTCTCTCTCTCTCTCTCTCTCTCTCGGATGGTCTTCTCATTTAAATCGGGTTGCGTGTACATGTATACGCGTGGATTTACACGTGTGCGGGTGTAGTCTATATAAGCGTATATATATATGTGTGTGTGTGTGTGTGTGTGTGTGTGTGTGTGTGTGTGTGTGTGTGTGTGTGTGTGTGTGTGTGTGTGTGTGTGTGTGTGTGTTTGTTCGTCTGCAGCCATTGTTGTTTTTGTATAGATATGTATTTAGACATGTTCCCCTACTAGCCACGCGAGGGTAACGCCGACTAGTGATTTATTGGTTTTAAATATTTGTGGTCTGCAGATTGATTAGTTTTGTGAGTGTGTGTTAACTGTTGGATCAGTATTTTCCTTTGTGTGTACATACTATACCTTGCTTTTTACCCTTAGTCTTAGATATTTTTGTTTACCTATGGCTTTCGTGTCGGTGTGTTTGTTTGTTCGTACCCATGAACTAGTTCGCTATGTTTTTGTTGTTATTAATGTTTTGTTCATTCGTCCTTTTACCCCTTTTATGAATGATGCAGAAATTGTTGTTTTACCTTGTCTATAAGGCTTTTATTAGTTAATGACAATAAAGTGTCAAAGCGTCAAAGCCTCTCTCTCTCTCTCTCTCTCTCTCTCTCTCTCTCTCTCTCTCTCTCTCTCTCTCTCTCTCTCTCTCTCTCTCTCTTTCGCTCTCTCTATTCCTCCAAACCCCACACCTACGTCTGTGGAACATGTACACGCAGGAACCGACGTCAGTGACACACACCTGTGCGTGGCGCGATATTAACTAAAGCACCGTACGACCTATTTACTCCCCACGTTCTAATCTGACAAATCAAACACTAACTTTCACTACAGCCCACTCTCCTCCTTCCAACCTCACCCCGGCCCCCTTTTCGCTCACCTGTCTATGCCTGGGATAGGTTGATAGGTTGATACACCTGCGCTGGCGAGCGGTCATTCGGTCGCGTGGCACGGATTATGAAGGACCCCCACACACCGGCCAGCTGGGTCCACTGGTGTTTGTTTTTTTTGCCCTTAGACCTTGTTTTGTTGGTTTAAACAATGTTTTATTAAATCAAACATGATACAATAATACAACGATAAACAATAGGGACACGAACTCAAACGAACGCTTATATTACGCGCAGTAGTACCTTGTTTTGTTCTTCTGAATCGGACAGGTGAAATGAGTTGGGGGTGGGGGGGGGTGTGCAGGGAGGGGAGGGGGTGTCGAGAAGTACCTAAGTTTTCTGCTGGTTACAGTTTTTCGTTTCTCTGTGGAAGATCCTGTTTGTTGTTTTGTTTATTTGTTTCTTTCTATCTTTTCTTTTTGTCTTTCTTTTTTTTAAATATTCGACGTCATGGAATTTTGGCGTAACTCCTTTTTGACAGCTTTTCAGCAGAAGGCCAAAACTGTTTATTTTTATTATAAAATAGTGTTTATAGTTGTACCCAGTATGGATATCAAGATAAAAGAAAGTTAAATCATGTATTTTAGAGACTATTTCTCACGAGGAATGATTAACTTAGTCTAAAGCACAACAAGTCGCGTAAGGCGAAAATACAACATTTAGTCAAGTAGTTGTCGAACTCACAGAATGAAACTGAACGCAATGCAACGCAGCAAGACCGTATACTCGTAGCATCGTCAGTCCACCGCGCACGGCAAAGGCAGTGAAATTGACAAGAAGAGCGGGGTAGGTAGTACTTGCGCTGAGAAGGATAGCACGCTTTTCTGTACCACTCTTCGTTTTAACTTTCTGAGCGTGTTTTTAATCCAAACATATCATATCTATATGTTTTTGGAATCAGGAACCGACAAGGAATAAGATGAAAGAGTTTTTAAATTGATTTGGACAATTTAATTTTGATAATAATTTTTATATTTTTAATTTTCAGAGCTTGTTTTTAATCCAAATAAAACATATGTATATGTTTTTGGAATCAGAAAATGATGGGGAATAAGATGAACGTAAATTTGGATCGTTTTATAAAAAAAATATTTTTTTTACAATTTTCAGATTTTTAATGACCAAAGTCATTAATTAATTTTTAAGCCACCAAGCTGAAATGCAATATCGAAGTCCGGGCTTCGTCGAAGATTACTTGACCAAAATTTCAACCAATTTGGTTGAAAAATGAGAGCGTGACAGTGCCGCCTCAACTTTCACGAAAAGCCGGATATGACGTCATAAAAGATATTTATCGAAAAAATGAAAAAATCTTCTGGGGATTTCATACCCAGGAACTCTCATGTCAAATTTCATAAAGATCGGTCCAGTAGTTTAGTCTGAATCGCTCTACACACACACACACAGACACACAGACACACATACACCACGACCCTCGTCTCGATTCCCCCCTCTACGTTAAAACATTTAGTCAAAACTTGACTAAATGTAAAAACATCAAAATCAACAATAATCGAGTTACGCCAAAATTCCAGGACGACGACTATAATTATGTTCCTTTTTGTCCCTGTTTGTTTACAAGTTTTTATTGTCTTCTTAATCTGTATGTTTGAGAATAACCTTTTTAACTTCCAGAAACAAACACCGACAAACACTCCACTGCACAACGATTTATGTTCCGAGTATGACTGTTATTGCCAAAACAGACACGGATACGGCCATATATTAAATGAAATCCTCTTTAGCTAATACTGACAGCGTATTTCGCCCTTAGCAATAAGGACCCAACACACACAAAAAGACATGTAAGTGTACCTATCATATCCCTCCTATGAGTGTCAAAAAGTGTTGGGTTTTTCCCCACTGTCAGTGTGTATTATGGGCGACGCTTTTGAGGGTGTGCGTTTTGGTGACCGAGACTCATTCAACACGTACCCCTGAGTTAGCGAAGCGTGGCTGTCGTGGCCTGTAACGCGACCTGCCACCCCTCCTATGTCGTTGAGAGGGGGGAGAGAGGGGGGAGGGAGGGAGTGTCAGTCAGGCACACAGCCAGACAGACATACAGATAGGTAGATAGACGGACGGATGGGCGGACAGAAAGAGAGATGGAGACAGGGATAGAGAGAGAGTAGAGTTTAATTGAATTGAATTGAATTGAACTGAACTGAACTTAATAGGGCAGTCCTGAGCTACCTTCAAATACACCTTTTTTTCTCTTCCAAGTCATTTGACCACAACATTCATAAACAGAACTGTTTGTGTTCAAATTTGGTGTGCTTTTGCTTCAATGTATGTAGAATAATAGTATATGATAAAAAACAAAATGTGCTCTTAGATTGACTTAGTACAAATTATTAAATGAAAAATAAAATTCATTATGGATGACAAGATAATGTTAAAACTATTCATTAGAATGATTTGGAGTTTTGCAGAAATTAATTATGGATGACAAGATAATTTCAAAACTATTCATTAGAATGATTTGGAATTTTTGCAGAAATGTATAAGACATACTAAGAAGATGTTTTGTTCGAAAAGATTAGCTCTAGGAAGGTCAGTTAAAGAGATACACATTTTTGATATTTTGAGACATTTTGTACCCACAAAGTCAACATTTAGAAAAACAATTACTAAAAGTTGTTCGAACAAATCAAAGATAAACATCTTACACACTTGTAAGCCAATGTTAGTTCAAATATGGGGAGTAGTTTTGAAATTAGACTGTCATCCATGAAGTAACATGATTCCATTCATCGCTTTTCAAATTTTTTATTTTTATAATTTTTGCAAAGTCAATTTAGAAATAATCTTTTATTGTATCATGTACAATTATTGTTCATACATTGCAGCAAATGCACACCAACTTTTCACGCAAAAAATGTTGTTTCAAGAATGTTGTGGTCAAATGAAAAACGGTGGATTTTCATGGTAGCTCCTGCCCTTAACTGAATTGAACTGAACTGAATTGAACTGAACTGAACTGAACTGAACAGAATTGAATTGAATTCAATTGAGCTTTATATTCCAAAGGTGTCATATGATACAGACATCAGATTTTTCTTCATCTGGAGAGGAAAAGAGAGAGAGGCCGTCTTTTGAACAATGACAGTCATCTTATACAGGTAACCTTTTGCAGCCTAAAATGTGCTATCCTTTGGATGCGTTCTCTGGCAAGGAGATGATCAGACACCATGTGACCATCTTCTTGCCAGAGAAAGCGGGGTTTTTATTATATCACTGATTCACAGTGAAACCAACACTGTTTTGTCTGAAGCCTCATTTTTGTTCAGTAAACAAATTCCAGGCATACTTTGGGGACAAGAAACAATTATGAAGTGGGCTTTGCATTGTCCGTTTAACCCGTTAGCAACGCATGATATTTAGACTGGGTGTCAACTAGCGAGATTTAAGAAACAGCACGTTTCGTTTTGCAGCTCGTTTCGTTTGGTGAATGAGTCACCCCGCGAAACGGAACGTGTAACGAGACGGCATAGGCCGCAGACAAGATTTAGATGTATTCACGTTTCGTTTCGGAATGAAAGGCCGGGCATGGCAGGATATGATCCGCTGACTGGGCATGGCATAATTTCAACTCCACGAGTCAATAAAGGATTGACATACTCGCATTGCACGCACAAGAGCTTCACATTTTTCAATTCATGCACCTGATCACATACGAAGCCAGAATAAAAATTCGATGCGATGACCTACTTCTGCTTCGCCATTTGCTTTCTCACCATGAAGTTGGATAAATGTACCAGGATCAGCACCCTTCAAAATATTTCAGTTCACAACAGTTGTCTACCTCCAATGAACACATTCTCAGCGCTGAAAGACTGTGAAAGGGTTGATGAATCTAGCAATGCATAAAATGGCCAACAAATAAAACTGTTAGTGTGCAAAAATACTCACAAAAGTTGACGAAATATTGTTCGTTTTTTGGGGGTGGAAAACGTGACTGCGTTTTGACGTTCCACGTTCCGTTTCAGTTGACCTTCACCTTTCCAGCGAGAGACCCCCGAAATAATGACGTTAACCACAACTTCAAAACGAAACGTCCCAACGTTTCGTTTCTTAAATCTCCGTACTGTCAACTACATTTCCTTTTCAACTTCGCGGCATGCGGCGTGTGTGTCAGTGGAACAAGAAGAACAGAAAAAGGTCCCAGCTTTCTCTTTTACTGTTTAACGATGTACTAGACCGAGCGGAAATATTTCAGAATTGGATACCGCGTGCTAAGCTGAGTGCATTTCTAAGATATGCATTGGAGCATCCAAAAGATCCGTTTTTCTTCTCTCGTGTTGTTGTTGTCGTTGTCGTTGTCGTTGTTGTTTGCCCTCTCCGTATACATGACAGAAAACACGGCGTCTGGATTCATTGTACAATTGCACTTACTCTTGCCGTTGCCTATTTGTCGAGTTGTTTGTTTTACCTGCGACTTGATTTGTAGGTATTTTGTAGACACTTGTCGGGTACAACCTGAAACATCGACATGAAACAAGCAGGCAACATAGCAAAATGGATGGGAACACGAAGTCCTGCCTGACACAACATTCGTTTTCAACGTGCCGTGTGCACTTACTGACGCAGTTTATAGAGTCTTGCTAAATGACTAAGGAGAAAATGTGAACGTCGCATTTTTTTGTCCACCACGACTCAGTAAAAATCCGTAATAATCTCACCTTGCTCTTTTCCTTTCTCATCTAGAATTTCACGGTTCCTTTGATATGAAAAGCGGCACGTTGAACCCAGATATTAACCGCTTACCCATTAATGTTACCACAACAACAAACTAAGCAAAGAGCAGGTAAACCTATGCTATGCTATGCTATGCTATGCTATGCTATGCTATGCTAACTTAATATTTCTGTCCCCAGAACTAGCGTCTGTTTGGGACACGACGTGATTATATGCTAGGACAGGTAAACCTAAACTTTGCTTTCAATTTCATACCTGTCAAAGTTTGCCTTTGCACCTGCCCCCTCAAGATACCACCCTCCCCATCACTGTCCAGCCAATCGCCCGCCCGCCCCCCCCCCCCCCCCCACCCCCCTCCCCTCCTCAATCACATCAAACGGGCGTCTCCTCAGATGTGGTCAGCCAACAAAAACACCTAGGCCACGCGGCCACCTCTCCCTGCCGGCCGGGCGCCTGGCACGCGCTTGCATGTCTGTTTGTCGGGGAGGGTTCGAATCCCCAATCCGCTGTTGAACCTTTCTGGCTTTTGATAGAACAAGAGGAAGAAAGGAGGAGTACAGCCCAGACGAGCTTCTGTTTGCTGGGCGAGGGTAAGGAGAGTGTGTGTGTGTGTGTGTGTAGGGGGGGGGGGTCGAAGGAGAGTCGAATCCCTGATCCGTCCGCTGGACCTGGCCTTGGGTGGAGCAAGAGGGAGAGAGGGAGGACGGAGAGAAGAAGGAGAACGCCAGGATAACCTTTCATGGGCTTGTATGTCTTTATGCTATGAAGAAAGAGAGAAAGGGAGGAGGGGGGGGGAGGGAGGGTCAAATCCCCAATTCGCTGGAGCAGGCGTTTGAAAGAGAAAAAGGGATGAAGTAGGCGTACCCTAGAATAACCCTTCAGGCCCGTGTTTGTTCGTGTCTATTGTGACAGATTAAACACTTGCAAGCTGCGCACATACACCTTATGACCGGCCTTGCGTGTCCGCCTCAAAGCCCCTCCCCCTTCCCCAAAACCTCCCTCCGTCTCCGCCCCAGCCCTTCCCCCCTCTTCCTAATCCTCCTCTTCTCGATCTCCAGTGCTTGTTCTTTGAGGGTGATTTTGTTTGGATCTGTCCCTCCTCTTTTCGTTCTATTATTGTACAGGATTGATACTGTAGTATAGTCCTGTGCACAGTGCAAAGGTTACTTCATGTAAAGGTCTCGTTTTTAGTCCTTACAACTTAAAGCTTAAAGCCCTCTCATATTTTCAGGCTGGAGTACATCGTTGTCCTCTACAGATCGAAAAAAACAAATAAACAAAACAAAAACAAAAAATTTTACTCATGACCTTTGATCACGTCGACAAACACAGCGTACACATACACAATTTTAATCATGAAACTGCACTGGTACGGCGCATTGGCCCACTTGGAAATATAAGTCTTTTCGACTTTCTGTTTCGAGAAAAAATTTTGGAAAGATCACAGATAACACCAAAGTACGGTATTAGGAGGGATGGTATTCAGTGAATGAAATGTTGACGGCAGAACCAGTTTAGAGAGTAAGAGAACACAAGAAGAGTGCCAGAAGGCCACAGGTTTGTAGCTAAATAAGGTTTTCAATGAAACACAGGCGAATGGTCCATGAACAAAAGCATCAGACAAACCAAGACAGCAACAAACATTGCAGGCAGTCCTGACACGTGCAACCGAGCACTGAACTGAGTGTCATTCAGGTGCTGACTGAGGTTGAGTCGTTGCGCTAGTCACAGGGGTCGTCAGTTCCTCTGCGAGCGACTGAGAGTCTGCAAAGAAACTTTTAGTTCCTTTTCAATCTGTAGGTTAGCACATTCCTCTACAAATGACAACCTCCTTGAAAGCTTCAGGTTCCGTTGTGTGAAATGTTTGCTTTCTCTACTAAAGTGAGGTCTCAGTAAAGTGAATTGCTGTTCAAAAATCTCGAAACTCAACTGCAATAATAAGTACGTTCTCACTCTGGAAAATACTTTTCCCTCTTCAAAATTCAATGCTGAAAAAACTATGCTCTGTTTGTTTTTACACTGAGAGATAGTATTCTGTTCAGTCGGGTGGCCATGTGCCCACACGTGTCGAATAGGCAAATGTACCCAACAATGGCCATCATTTGCTTCAGTAGGTGACTAATGCGCGGCATGTCTCTGGCTTCAAAACCCTAAACCCCGAAAGCATACATTTTTGACAGTAACGAACACAAAAACTCCCGATGGAAATATCCACGGTATTTAAGACCTTACTCCCTAAAAGATTGCAAGGCAAGCATCTATGTCAATACCTACTCTACTCACGAGTAGAGACTTTCACAACTCATGTTGATGCACTTCGGCTCTATCTTTTCTCGGTCAATAAGGTTTCTGTTTGCTTACTGTATGCTTCGCTTGGTTATCAAACATGGCCCCAATATAACTGTTTTCAATTTCTCGGCGGACCTTTTTTCGACGCTAGCCCTATTTTTTTATATATATTTTTTTTATATAACTACCAGTCTTCTTTGCCGGTGGGAACTGAGAAATATTTTACCGTCCTTTGAACCCGTGACTAAATCTTCTTTAATGACTTGGTCATGAAAAGTAAACTGTCCAATCAAAAGTTCAGCAGGGTTTAAAATCTCAGTCGGTTAACAGGCTGTAGGTGTCTACTTAATGTAGAAGTAAATACGTTTAGCCTACTTCCATTGTGGGATTTTTATTGTTACCCTCTATTCAGCAAAAAAAAAAAAAGGTCCGCTTTTTTAAGTCCAGTCTTACAGAGGTAAGTTAATTAAATGCGTGGTGCCTTTATCTCCGCAGAAATCAAACTGAACTTCTTTGAACCATAATGAGTGCAACCAATTTGCCTTTTTTAGTCAAAAGGTTCTGTCTCTCTGTCTCTGTCTCTGTGTCTCTGTCTCTCTCTGTCTCTCTCTGTCTCTGTCTCTCTCTCTCTCAAAAACACACACACGCACGCACACACGCACCCACACTCACACACACACACACACACACACACACACACACACCAACACACACACACACACACACACACGCGCGCGCGCACATACACGCACACACGCCCGAATTAACGCTCTTCACTCGCTGCTGGTAAACACCATTTACGCACTTGTAAGCCACCGTTTTCCCACGCTTACAAAGGAAGGCTAAAGTTATCTGATGTTAAAATTTGCTTTTGAAAGCAAACCTGAACCACAAACCCAAGGCGAGCATTGAAAAGAAACGCACGCAGTTCAGAGACTAAACGTCTGATTTTAGAATTTGCTTCTGAGTGGAAACCTGAAACACAAACTTTAGGCAGCATTAATAACATTTATTCCCCCCTCTGCTTCTTTACCTCTGTAAACTTGTAGGGGTAGTTATTTTTCGATAATGACCCAGCAACCAAACAAATAACGACCCAGCAACAGCCTGAATCCTCGATAGTGCAATGGGTTGAGAGGTTGTTCTGTTTCGGTACTACTTTTTGCGACTGAAAAGTTCCGAACGCTCTAATGTACGAAGTATACATCTCTGGAGCAAACAATACAAACATACCGCATTTAAATTAACAACTACAGGCCTGAACACATGAATCTCCATATAAAATCCATGAGTTCGGTTGTTTTCTGAATCTCATCTGCCGTGCTCAAGCCGTTCATCACAAGCAATTTCCCAAGGCAAGTAACTCATACTTTGTCTAGCGACAAGAGTAGTTCCCCTTCTTTTCACTCAGTTCCTTCGACAACAGACTGCAATCCGACGGTCACTTTTTGAACAATATTTCATTTAATAAACAGATCACACACAACCAAATGCACACATCTCATCAATTTAAACAACATAAAGGGGTTTCATACACTATTTTCCCCAGAAAACTGAACTTCATACAGTTTTTAACGTTGGAACACGGGTGCAAAAGTTCGTCTGCTAGTCCCATTTGACGAAAAAACATTATCCTAAGCAATACCAAAACATATACAGAACACACAATATCTGCCTTTGCCGCCACAGCAGAATAACAGCATATCTATGTACTTGATTTTAGCCCAAAATAGGAAAACTGACAAGAAGTGTTAACAGAATGGAATGATTTGCACGGAACTATACAACCGCGCATTAATCGATCGCCTGCGCAGGTTGACTGGTTGAGAGAATAGGATTCGATCAAACTTTCGCAAAAAAACTCCTCTTTTCTTTGAATAACTGAAGAAAGGAGGAATAAAGAGGTTACACACCTCGTCTCAGTGATTATAAAAAATAATGGTCTCAGTTCGCGGTCATGAAAAAGCTCGCTAAAGCTCGCATTTTTCATGATCCGCTAACTTCGACCATTATTTTTGATAATCACTGAGACTCGGCATGTAACCTCTACACATACGCTACCCAAACAAATAAACTGACGGGTGTAGACGGCAGCGAAAATCGTACAAGGCACGGCGTGACGTAAATTACACCTGAAATGTGTACAGGTGGCTTCATTCTTGTTTTTTTGTTTTTTTCGTCTTTTTTTCTTTTCAGTCGAAAAAGATCTCGCAAATAAAGGCTTTGAGGGGACCATGATTAGCAAATCTTTGCATCAGTATAACTTCTAATCCTTGACTTATTTTGGAAAATTCTGGTGTGCTTCGTGCGAGACTTCAGTATGCTGCACTATGAGTTTTTAAAAACGATGCTTCAGTTTTCGAAATTACTGCCTAAATGCACTCGTCTACACACATGTACATAGGCACACGCACGCACACACACACGAACGGACACACACACACACACACACACGCACGCATGCACACACGACGTTTTCCACACACGAGAAGAACTTCGATTTAATGTAACCATTCCGTCGAGACTTGTGTTTTCTTTTGACGCCCTCGCACCTGTACCGTTGTTTGGTTCAGCACACAGGACGGTATTTTGGTAGTCTCTTGTTAGAAAACATGAGTTCAAAATAACTATTTGTTTCGGTTCTATTGGGGATTTACTATCTCTATCTCTCTCTCTCTCTTTCTCTCTCTCTAGAATTCTGTCTTTCACAACAGCATTTTTCTGTTTGTCCGGTTGGTGTCTTCCGCCTTGCTCCGGATTTACACCTGGCAAGATGCCTGCGCAAATAGGATGTCGTCACTATTCGTTTCCATTCGATTCCTACACGTTTATTCGGCTACAAGCTCTCCGTGTCTCTGTCTGTCTGTCTGTCTGTCTTTCTGTCTGTTTCTCTCTCTCTCTCTCTCTCTCTCTCTCTCTCTCTCTTTCCCCCCCCCCCCACCCCTCTCGCCACAACAAACAGAATAGTGTGTGTGTGTATGTGTGTGTGTCTCTCTCCCCCACCCCTCTCGCCACAACAAACAGAATAGTGTGTGTGTGTGTGTGTGTGTGAGTGTCTCTCTCTCTCTCTCTCTCTCCCCCCACCCCTCTCACCACAACAAACAGACGCCACGTCGTAGAAGGGATACAGAGGGACAGAAAAAACTGTACCGAACCTTGCACCAACAGGTGTGATAGCACCTCGCGAAAAATCAACACAGGCGTTCGGAACACTTAAAAAAATCTCGTCACCGCCGGACTGACAAAAGAGAGGTGTAAACGAAGAAAGTCCCGATAGAGACGGTGAAAAACAATCACACGCTGCCCGTGCCCTCACGGAGACGGGGCAAAAGTCAAAACTATGCTGACCTGACCTACTCATGGCTTGGCTTTATTTGCGTGAGGGTGTAGAGTTGCGGGATGTGTTTGTTTGTGTGTGTGTTGAGGGTGGGATGGTGTGTGTGTGTGTGTGTGTGTGTGCCGTGTGAGTGTGTTTGAGTGTGTGTGTGTGTTTGTGTGTGGATGTGTGTGTGTGTGAGTGTGTGTGTGTGTGTGTGTGTATGTCTGTCAGTGTGTGTGTGTGTGTCTTCCATTCTGTGTGTGTGTTTGTGTGTGTGTGTGTGTGTGTGAGTGTGTGCGGTTGTGAGACGGTGTGAGTGTGTGTGTGCAGTTGTGTATGTGTGTGTGTGTGTGTGTGTGTGACCAAATGACACCACAGAACATTTTCTTCAACGAGAACCTAGTAACCTACCTTAGAGACAGTAATTCGTGCGATAGCGTTAGTCTAACGCTGGCATGATTTTCGATGTTTAAACATTTAAAGGTGAAAGTCATGTGTGCAGGTTTGGTTTTCTGTTGTCATTTTGATGTGAGGCACCATTGGTTTGATTTTAGAGCGGAATCGCTTATGTTGATGATCGATCTTATATGCACGCAGAAAAGAAGAAATCTCCTAATTTAATGTTCTACATTAAGGAATTTAATGCTTTATAATTTACTGCTCATTGATACTGCCTTATTTCACAAGCAAAAACGGACCATCAAAAAACCGGAGGCGTTTGACGTGCCTGGATACTTTTCACTACCAATATATTCCATGACCTGACCCAAAAGTTTGAGAGAGAAGGAAAAAAAAAGAAGTGTTGCGTTCTGTTTTCTTTTATTCATTTTATATTTTCTCTGAATGCAGTGACCCGAAACTATATAGATCAGATGTTATCTAAAAAAAAATACAACTAAGCTGGAAAGACACTGTAAGCTAAGCTACGTTTGAAAGTACATATTATGCAGTATGTAGAGGTTACATGCCGAGTCTCCGTGATTATTAAAAATAATGGTCGAAGTTCGCGGATCATGAAAAATGCGAGCTTTAGCCTTGGGAATTTGCTTGTGATGAATGTTTGTGCACAGCAGATCTAGATTCAGAAAACAACCAAACTCATGGATTTTATATGGAGATTCATGTGTTCAAGCCTGTAGTTGTTAATTTAAATGCGGTATGTTTGTATTGTTTGCTCCAGAGATGTATACTTCGTACATTAGAGCGTTTGGAACTTTGTTTGTTTGTTTGTTTGTTTGCTTAACGCCCAGCCGACCACGAAGGGCCATATCAGGGCGGTGCTGCTTTGACATATAACGTGCGCCACACACAAGACAGAAGTCGCAGCACAGGCTTCATGTCTCACCCAGTCACATTATTCTGACACCGGACCAACCAGTCCTAGCACTAACCCCATAATGCCAGACGCCAGCCACTAGATTGCCAATTTTAAAGTCTTAGGTATGACCCACGACCTCCCGATCACGGGGCGGACGCCTTACCACTAGGCCAACCGTGCCGGTTTCGTTCGGAACTTTTCAGTCGCAAAAGTAGTACCGACGCAGAACAGCTTCTCAACCCATTGCGCTATCGAGGATTCAGGCTGTTGCTGGGTCGTTATTTGTTTGGTTGCTGGGTGTTTATCGAAAAATAACTAGCTCTACAAGTTTACAGAGGTAAAGAAGCAGAGGGGGGAATAAGGCAATTTAATATTTTCATCAAATAAACATTTTCTATCTCTAGCACAGGATCTCAAAGCTGAATTGAATCCAAATGATGGGCATTAAAGTCATTAACGCAGTGGGATGTGTCAGAAGCCGAAGAAATTGAAAGTCGGGTTTCAACAATAAAATGTCCACAAGCGTTAACAATTTTCAAAAGAAGGATAGCTGGCGAAAAGAGGCACATAATAAAACATGATTACAACTGACAGTTTTAGGTTTCTGGGACGATAAGGGATGGTGGTGCAGAAAAGATGGGGGCGGGGGGGGGGGGGGGGGAGGGGATGACGGTGCGGAGTTGGGGATGTGTTCCTTTTTGGGCGTCTGTTTGTATGTGTGTCTACATGCATGCGTGTCTCTTCCTTTCTTCTATTTATACCTCCTTGTCCTTTTTATTTAGCTCTACCCGTTGTTTCGTTTTTCTACATGCATTATTTCCGTTGCGGTTTTTTTCTGCTGTGTACTTTTCTTTTTATGTCGGTCTTTTCTTTATTTACTTGGGTTTTGCTTTCTTTCGGTACGGGAACGCAGAAGAAGAATAAGAAAAGCTTTCTTTCTTTCTTTTTTTCTGTCTTTCTTTCTTTCTTCATTTCTGTCTGTCTGTCTGTCTGTCTCGTCTGTCTGTCTGTCTGTCTGTCTGTCTGTCTGTCTTGCTTTCTGTTTTGCTTTCTGTCTTTCTTTTTTGCTTTCTGTCTTTCTGTCTTTCTTTCTTTCTTTCTTTCTTTCGGTCTTTTTTTTCTTCTCTCTTGTTATTATTTTATTATGACACCGATCTAGGTCAAATCAATGAAGCTGACAGTGTCATTCAAAAAGTCAAATTTAGATTCCGTGACAGCGCCAAAGCAAGAAGGGCAGCAGCCACTTAATTACTCTAGCATACTACTATGCTTACCTGCAGAAATGCAATAACTTGTTAAAATTTTGCAGTGCTGCATTTTTTTGTCTAATATAATTCTATACATGCTTTGATTCCGAGAACTTGGTTCGACTCCAAAAATAACGAGCTTACCAATAATTCTCTTCCCTTTTGTTCACCTTTTTACTGTCTTCACAAGCCTTTTATATCATAGATTTTAGATTTATTTTCAGACTGCCTTTTCAAAGTTTTTGGCTATTTGCGTCTACTGATTTTCGCGAGAGGTGAAAACAGGGTTACAAGTTTGTATCCGTGTCCCGATGTTCACCCTGTTTTTATTGTGCTTTGCTGAGCTGGGGCTTAAAACAGATTATCATGGTTTATTTATTTCCACTTAAAATGAAAAAGAGCAGCACGTTTACCTTGCTCCAACTTTTTTCACGTATATAACTACTCACTTCTTTACTTTACACACAGACGTAGATAGGCTTACACAATGTGCAGACACAGAACAACAGAGACAAACACATCAGCATCAATCTTATTCTTTGTTTTGTTGTCGACCAGCTCTTTAAAAACTATTCACATTTAAGGACTATAACAGTAAAAAGGTAGAAGGTTAACTGACAGACAGACAGGAAGACAGACAGAGACACTCTCTCTCTCTCTCTCTCTCTCTCTCTCTCTCTCTCTCTCTCTCTCTCTCCTACATCGTTACTCTGACGATTGTAAGTGACTTTTCCCCTGGGTTTTTCCCGCAGTTCAGAACCATTACTGTCACGACTCCCGAGACGACTCTCCAGAAGTCGTGTCGGCCAGCCTCACATGGACTGTCTAAACACCAAAAACTAGTGAATGAGACACTGACACTCAGAGAGAAAGACGGGAGACAGCAAATAATCACCGTCCCGTCATGAGCTGACACTAATCAGTCAGTCTCTGGCCAAACGGATGACCACATCCCAAAGAAGAGGGATCCGTTGGGATTCCTCCAGTAATCCCTGTCAAGACGAAGGCTAGAGAAGTCGAATCGCCTCTCAGCCTGTTGTTGATGCGTTCATGTCCGTCTGCCTAAAGAGGTCGCCATAGGAGGCAGAGAGTGCGAGTGAAAATGTGTGTGCTAAAGAACATGCAGACTGACATTGACCCCCAAGAGGCCAAAAAAACAATTGATTTGACAGTGTACTGTCAAGAGCCTCAAGTTAACTGGGCGAAGTCGACTACGTGAAGTATACTTCGCGCGATCACCTTTTGAAAGCGACCACCTCCCCACCACGAACATTCCGAAGGATCCAGGACGAGTTTGTCTTCGATATTATTCTGCTTTCCATAACGACCACCTGTCTGGTCCGTTGGGTGATCTCTATAAACAGGTTCGATTGTACTGTTCTTCTCGTGTGAGCAATATTAATTTTTGCACCACCACAGAATTCTCCAAGCTTTCACGCTGGGTAAGACAATACATCCTTCAATGCCCAGTAGCTCAGTTGGTAGAGCACTGGACTTGTGATCGAAAGGTCGCAGGTTCGAATTCGGGCCGGGACGGACACGGGTCAACTTTATGTGCAGACCCAGAGACGGAAGCCATGTCCCACCCCTGTGTCATCACAATGGCACGTAAAAGACCTTGGTCATTCTGCCATAAGTGCAGGTGGCTGAATACACCTAAACACGCAGACACCTGGGTAGCGCGACTCCGTTGCTGCTAGCTTTCCACTGGGAGGAAGCGACCCGAATTTCCCAGCGATGGGACAATAAAGAAATGAAAATGAAAATGAAAATGCTAACACACGCCAAAACTCAAGAGCTGGCTGTTCAGAGTGGGAATTGTTCGTAGAATGTATTTCGTTAGTGACACCTACGTCAATTTGCGAAACTAAATCAAAATTGGTAATCATTATTAAGACCCTGAAGACAAAGAGGATCCAGCTGCTGGTATAAAATGCACGCACAATCCAACTGACTGAGCAACCAATCACTCAGTCAGTCAGAGAATCAATCAACTGGTCAGCCAATCATTTTCAAGTCTGTCACAGTCTGGCTGACTGAATCACTGACTCGCACCGCGCTCAATCACTCAATCAGTCAATCAGATTTGCAAGCTACTCCCCCCCCCCCCTCCTCTCCCGCTTCCTGCCTCCACACAGTCATAAGTCACACTGTGTCATGTTTGCACCCCAGTCACTCAGACCACGTGCACACATCCTCTTTCCTCTCCTCCGCCACCCCCCACGAAGACTTTAAAGTGACCCACAAATGGTCAACACAGTCGAGACGCCGACGAGGGCGGCGACAGTCTTCAGTCAAGCGACTGTGTCCACAAAATGGTCAACCAGAAAGATCAAACAGGACCGGTCATTATTCACCAATTAGCATGCCTCTTTTAGAGCCTTGGCTAGCCACGAGCGTAAAGAGGGACCCTCGAAACGGAGTTCCCAAACTCAAACCCAACCCACGTGCTAAACAGCATGCTTCGTTGGGGCCGAGACAACATTATGCTGGCTAGCAAAGAGGTGTGTGAAGTTTGCTTGCAAATTGGCAAATATGAAAAACCAAGCGAGTTTCTGTTAGAGAAAATACTGGGTAATGATTGCATTCGCAGTTTTTGCGCAGTGCTGGTAACATTCCAACAGCTGAGAGGGTAGAACGCTGTTCAACTAACAGTTTGGGGAGTGGGATATGCTTGGTTGGTTTGTTTTGTTTTTCTTCATTTTCTCCTTCTTTTCTTCTTCTTTTTTCCCCCTTTTTCTTGCATTCTTTCTTTCCTTTATTTCTCTCTTATTTCATTATATATAGCCTTCTTTCTTCATTTCTTTCTTTCCTTTTTGGACACAAAACGACCGAGGTCTTTATTCTTAATAGCCTATTAAGAATAAGCGCAGTGTCTGTATTGATCTTATGGCAGTGGTATCCACTAAAACTTTATCGTACATACATATCATGGAGAGAGGGGGGGGGGAGAGGGGGACATAAGAAGAGCGACATAAAAAAACCGATAAAGTTAACAGGCGCGGACAAAATATGAAATAATCACACTCAGGAATGAATGGCCGGTCAGTGTTGATTTCGTTTAAAAAAAAAATAGCCAGAAAATTTCATGCAGAGGCAGTAGGCGTTAAAACTATTTTGTCGTCGTCGTCGTCAACATCGTTTTTGAATGCTTTCCCTCTGACGCACACTCGGGCCGTCACACACAAGCTGTGACAACAAACAGACCGACACTCTCGATCACTCAATGACAATCGAAGTGTGAATGAATAGAGACTATACGCACACTCCGATCCCACATCTTGTGTGTCCAGCCTGTCTAAGCCAATCAGGTTACGTCAACCGTGGCCGAAGGCCAATCAAAAGTGAGTCACGGGGGACCTGTTAGGATAAACATGAAGGGCAATAGACTGCAACCTTATAACATCGATGATGGACGCCGCGAGATGAAAGAGGTGTGTGTGAAAGCCGAGAAAGCTGGTATCTCACCGCTAGGTCTTTTGTTGACTGTCTTATCGCAGTGACGGTATTGTTTACCGTTCAATTATCGCTATTCTGCGTTTTGACTTTGAACCAGCCACGGCTTACCGCACTAAAAAAAATAAGCAAACACACTTGTTGCTCACCCCTCTTTGTCATACAGTGATGTAATGACACACGTTAGAACGTTTGCGTTTGTATTTCACCAAGTGTGTTGCACCCAAGTCAGTGTGTACAATTTAGTTACCGAGGAATACAATCAGATGATTATCTTTTTTCGAAAGATACAATCAGACATAAACCTCCAATAGAAAAAAAGGAGTGGAGTAAATAAGTTCACATACATTCAAAATAAAACGAAGGATAAGTACCAACACCTATTCCTTTCGCAACGCAGCGCTAAAAAAAAAATCTACCCAAAAAAAAAGGATCCGAGAGAAGACGATATAATTAAACTCTTAAAAGAAATATTGTGCGCGACAACAAGTCGTTTCAATACAGCAAGGGAAAAATGTTGCTTTAATTGTGAACATCAAAATTAACAAGCAGGACTACATTTGTTTATATATATATATATATCTTTCTCTTTGCCCAGACTTGTTCAAGGGTGATGCAACTTGAACCGGATCTTTTTTCGCTCTTCCTGAGCAAAAAGAAACTCAAGTTATCGACCGATCTATTCTTCAAACAGTCACATAAACCCAGATTTTACTGGTTCCTGTTAGAATAAGTCTGGGCACGTTCCTAACCCAGCGTTTTACAAACACCTGAAAACAACCCCCTCTTTCTTCGACTGTCAACCGCTTTTCATTGTCCATCGTCGAAACAGGGACAACGGGGGAAAAGTTTATTGTTCGATTTATAGTTTCTCACGACCAAGATAGGTAATAATTTCGCTGGCACTAGTCTAGATAAAGAGAAGCATTAACATTTCCAATGTGTATTCTGTTTTCACCGGGCCAAACCAAAAACCTTACTACGAAAAAGAAGTTCTCTGACTGACATCCATAAAGAAAAGCTCGAGTTTAGCGCTAACGTTTACCGCAACGCGCCAACCACGCGCTCTCCCGCTAACGGGATCCATTGTGCCTCAGGTGTGCGTACGGCTAGCGTACAGGTAGCTTGTGACCCTCAAGTGACACTCGCTTACTACTCAAAAACCGGAGAGAAAACGATAAATAAGTTCAGTGCATATTTTTTTAGGATCACTCATATGCACGTACATGTATGTAACAGCCGAAGATCTGAGAAAGAAGGTTTTTTGTTTGCGATGCATCCTCGGACTCTTTCGACTCCCGCGCGCAGCGACAGCGCAACGCGGCTATTGTTCGCCAGTGACTCACAAGTATCCGTGCGCGATCATTTGCATTCACTGCCATGGCGAGGTGTGCGTCCCACTGTGTTTTGTGTTAGTGCGCCAGGCTTCCGCTCTTTGGATGTACTAACAGTGTTTTCGGAGTAACGTTTTCAACTCGATTGCCTGATTTGGATCGTACTATTCACCCAAGACGAAACGGTAAGATTTCATTTTGAATCTGTTCTTATTTGTCGATACCGGCAACTGGTGTGTGTGTGTGTCACTGTCATGTCAACTGAAGGGGGACGAACTCGATTGCCGTGTACAGCCAAGCCCCCTTCCACAGGTAAAACTGCCGTCTGCTTTTCTCTCTCAGGTGATTTTAGTTTTCATCTAGTCTAGCTTCGTAATCAACTGCGCACAAAAGTAAGTTTTTGTTCGTTATATTAATTAATGCAAGAATGCGCGTGTTTCGAAGTTTGAAGTGGTTGTTGTTATGATGCAAGATTGTAAACAGCTACGGCACTGTTCCGGCTTCGACGCTGTCGAGGACTAGACACAAGTCGGTCGTGTTTCAAACAGTCACTGGTGCGAATCGGGGGCAACTGTTCGGTGGAGCTGTACTGTACTTACCTGTTTACTGTTTTGAATTTTAAAAGGAAGATGAATGTTTGATAATCACAATATACATTATATGATGGTTGTTTTGATTATTATGGTTGTTATTTAATGTATTTCTATTAGTATTGGTATTATTTAAAGTTAAACAGTATTGTGGTTACTGTATCTGTTATAGTAAAAGACATCCTCCATTGTATTTTTATTAGGAATTAAATGATACTGGATCTTTTATTTAAATATTTAGAAAAAAGTATTGCTGGTGTATATTTTGAATACAGAATGATTTCACTCTGAGTGTGACTATCCTGGTTTGATTTTTGCTTGTTTGAATTAATGTAACTATCATTTTTACCAATGGATAACTGAATTTAACTAGTTTAAGCAAACCAAGGAATTTGTTTAATGACTCTGAATTGTATTTTTATGGTATAACCGTCCATATTTATGTTAAATAATAATCATCATTTACTTAAATGATTGTACTACCAATACCATATATCTGAAATTTTAAATTGTTGATGCATTAGAATTAGATTATGAAAAGTTACCTTCTAAATAACATTACATTGTATGATATTGTACATTAGCTCCAGATGTGGAGAAGTGTGAATTATGTTATGGTAAGTGCATACATGATGGTTTACTTCTGGGTACTGCACAAGTGAACAGCTTTGGGATGATTATGTTATGGGTTAGTTTGTGGTGACATATTGTGTCTAAACAATTATAATGTTGCAGTCAAATTGCTCACGACCTTTTGATCGTGCATCTAGTTGCAGGCATTAACATTGATTTTAGCAATGGTCCTGTGAATATGAGGTCACACCTGGTAGTGTTATCAATGAGCTTTTTCAGTATCCTAAAGTTGCTTATCAATAGAAATATGCAGCTCCATGTGTGTTCTTCTTAATGAGTCCACACTCTGTTTTATTGTAGTTTATTGTTTTTGTTTCTCCCTGGTGAGGTAGATCATACATGCTGTACTCTAAACTAAAAAGATAAATTAAATACTCTCTCTCTCTCTCTCTCTCTCTCTCTCTCTCTCTCTCTCTCTCTCTCTCTCTCTCTCTCTCTCTCTCTCTTGTTAAATAAAGTTCAATTCAACTCAATTCTCTCTCTCTCTCTCTCTCTCTCTCTCTCTCTCTCTCTCTCTCTCTCTCTCTCTCTCTCTCTCACACACACACTCTTCTCAGAAACAGGATTGGATAATGTCTTTAATTTTGCACATGCATACATTACTGAGTTCACTGTATGTAAATAAAGCTGCAACCCCTTAATAGCTGGTGTAAGTAAATATAAGACATCCCATTTTTGTACACTGTTATTTAAACACTATTCCACCGACACCCAAACTGGCCCTCCCCAATATATTATTGTGCACAATACATCATGCACATTTTGCAAGCACTCTTTCTGCGGTACCTATCAGCTGTTTGTCCTGCCCCCACTTAGCCAAGAAGGCTTCGCCGACATTTTATGAAAAGCTGTTTGCGCGGAGGGGTTTGCCGGGCAAAAACCTTGCATAAACATTTTATCCTACCGTCGCCAAAAGCTGAGGGAGGGGGTGGGGTAACAATCTCTATCCAGTTGAGCAGAGATAGTACGAGAGAAGCCCACCCCCAAGAATAGCCACCCCACTTACAGTTACACCAACCAACCAAGCCTCCTGCAAAAATGGGGAGGGGGGGGGGGAAATTAGAGGGCGCATGGCCACACAGAATTATTTTCGCGTGACCGGGCATGGCTTGAGTACGAAGGATCGACCGGAGTGGACAGCGTAACAAATGGTCAAGAAACGCGACCGTTCAGACGCGAACTAGAGAAACACTAAGTATTATACAGTTTCAAGGCCCCTCAATTTCAGATTCCCCCCTCCCAACCTTTTTTAAGGTCTTGCTCTTTCAGATTTTCTGTTCATGACGTCTGTTCGTTTACAACAATGGTAAGTTAACACTCGGACTCCCCTCCCTTTTAATAATCCAAAATCAGACTGCAAACGTTACAAAATAAGAATAAAAAAACAAGAATGGTCAGTTACTGGGACGTTTAATTTTTTTTTACAAAACAAGACACTCGCAAGTACATGGACCCAATGTCTTGTTTGTGTAAAAAAAAAAACACGTTCCAGTAAATTATCATTCTTGTTGTCCCCTCCTTTTTTGCTGTAAGATTCGATTTTCTCACAATTCTGTAGGTGATAAAATAGAAACTATATACCACTGTACTTCCAAAAAGACACAGACCACGAAAAGGCACGAGCGTGCAAAAAAGACTGAAGCATTTTCACGCTCCACGACGCTATAAGAGCGTTACGTACGGTCTGTTTGTCACGTTGTGGCGGGGGACAGGGGAAGGGGACTCGTTGGAAAAGGTGGGCGAACAGAAAGGCCCTGCGAAGCACTGCTGCGGCGTGCGTTGACGTTGTACAGGGGCAACGGGCCAGGTAAAACTGGCAGGCTGCCAAGACAGGTAAGGCCTTGGGGCTTTGGGGAGGAAATGGGGGGGGGGGGGGGGCTTTGGTGACAGAGTGAGAAAAGCGTTTGGGTGACACGGGGGGGGGGGGGGGGGCAGTGAGTATGGGGGTTGGGGTTGAAAAGATCGGGCAGAGCGTGGGGTCCCCTTACTTTGTTGGCTTGGCGCCAGGTCTGGGTCCGCTTGTCGCTTGCCCTGCGTCCAGTGGGGCTGGCTGAACGTTGCGACCACTGGCCACTCTCTAGTAGGACAATACTTTACTGATCCTCTAGATTCTGACTTCGTGAGTTTTCAACACGAACGTTGTCATTACAAAAAAAACATGGCAGTTATTAGAAGAAACAGAACTTTTAGTGAGTTTTTTTTTTAGATAATAAAAAAAACGGCAAGTGAAAGAAAAAATAAGTCGACAGATACATCTGCAAAACCATAAAATGAAATAAGAAGAAAAGTTTAGGGAAAGGACAACTAGATCAGCGGATAAAGTTAGAAGAGTGAAAAAAAATCGATTGAAAAATCTGTCACAGGAGGTAAGATCGTTGAAAACATTGGCGTCGGTTACGACGGCGTGGACATCTATAAATGAAGCAAACAAGAGGAGGGACTCTGAAGACATAAATAAACAAATATATGACAATTAAACAAGATAATAAAAAGAGTCAGAATACGTAACAACAATCAGACAGAGAAGAGGATATCATTTGCTACAACGTTGAGCGCACACAAAGACTTTTTAATTGCTGTGAAGTCAAAAACGCACACACCGAAAAAATATATTTGATGGTTGATCAGGGTAGAATGTCTGGTTTTGTCCATAAAAATGCCCCTTTTCTTGACCTTTGGTCGGAAAGGGGCGCCTGTTTAATCTCACCTGATGGGATTCCATTCAAAAATAGAACTAAACGAAGAGAATAATTGCCGATTAGTTCATTTGAAGGACAAAGCATGTTAATTCAAGGGTTAATATATATAATGGTCTCTTGGTGCAAGGAGTTCATTTACTTTATCAAATGTTCCCACATTGCCATATATTGTTTGGATATTTTCGGAAATTTAAGACAGTTATTGGCGTCACAGTGCGTACAACCAAATAGAAAGAAAAACATATCCATTTCGACATGACGGAACAGTTTTCTGCGATTGAGGAAGCCAAACAGGGACAGTCATGTTAACATTTATTTGAGAGAGAGACAAAAAATTACACAGAGGAACAAACAGACAAATTGAAATTATGAATCTGGTGATCGTTTGGGATTGTTGGTATGAATAACAAATCAAATCAAATTTATTCAAAAAATTACCCCTGTCTCAATTTGTTTTGTTTTATGTTTTGATCATTTACCTTTTTTCCACCGAGTGCAGCTGCACATACATTTATCACGTCTTATTTACTCAGTTTCACGTGCCTCGTGACTGATATTACACTTCATTTCACCCTTCGTTGGAGATAAATAGTGGGATTAATGAACAGGTAGGCAATACACCTGTCATTTAACTACTTCCTCTTTTCACACTCCAAGACGTGCCACGTGGTCACCCACACAGCTTTTCATACCTGACCTAAATGATTACCAGTATCTTTCTTATCGACACCCGTCAGTTTTCTCTGCTCGTGGATTAAGAACTGCAGCCTTGGTAGATGCGATATTTAAACCCTGCTCTACTTTGGTGCGGTTATCAAAAGGTGACAGGACTGGTGAATTGCAGTTAAAACTGCAGGTAGTGTTTATTTTCTCTGGCAGGTGAAAATAGTGTTGCTGTCATATCACGACACACTCTCCTCCTGTTTGTTTGCACTGCCCCTTCCTCACCCATCACCGTCAACGTCTCATTATCAATCGATCAATCAATATGAGGCTTATATCGCGCGTATTCCGTGGGTACAGTTCTAAGCGCAGGGATTTTTTTTATGCAATTTATATCGCTCACATATTCAAGGCGCAGGGATTTATTTATGCCGTGTGAGATGGAATGTTTTTTACACAATACGTCACGCATTCACATCGGCCAGCAGATCGCAGCCATTTCGGCGCATATCCTACTTTTCACGGCCTATTATTCCAAGTCACACGGGTATTTTTGGTGAACATTTTTATCTATGCCTGTACAATTTTGCCAGGAAAGACCCTTTTGTCAATCGTGGGATCTTTAACGTGCACACCCCAATGTAGTGTACACGAAGGGACCTCGGTTTTTCGTCTCATCCGAAAGACTAGCACTTGAACCCACCACCTAGGTTAGGAAAAGGGGGAGAAAATTGCTAACGCCCTGACCCGAGCGCAAACTGTGCGTTACCACTCGGCCACCCAGGCCACATTATCGGAAGTAAAGGAAGTCATATGTACTTACAACTCCTTTACCGTCCTTGCAGAAACAGACACTTATTGGCGTTTTTGTGTGTTGTTTATTAATTAATATTTCTGTGGGTTCTTTTTTATAAATACAAATCTGAACTGCATGTAAAACCTTCTGGCTCCCACCCTTTTCTTCCATAACATGTCAGGTTGTACCCTCTGAAAATAAACGTCTTTTCATCAACGGACCTGTAAACTTTCTTCTTTTTTTTCATGGTAAATCGTCACAACCGGCAACAGTTGTGCAACAATGTTTCATAATTATTCCGTTGTGCCAGTCTGGCGTTCTTGCATCACCTGCGTCCAGCGATCCGGAACACGTGGCACTGCGATGATGTGATTATCATCTCATTCTAACCGGCGTTTACCGACAACAACGTCAGTTTCCACACCCAAGTGTATTCATGGAAACGTAAAACCCGTCATTACTCATTAGTTGTCTTCCCCCTATTTTCAAATTGTATTCACCGATTCGTCACAGCAGTCCAAGAGGATATAAATTTGAAAACATTATCGCTTCAGGCCACAACAAGGTTATTATTCGATTCGGCTGGCAACTTGGCAATAAACAGCTGCTGTCGGACTCCCCTCCGTTCGGAAAGAGGGAGACTTTTTTTTAAAGTCGGCGCGTCAGCTGGGAAGTGGAAATCGAGCGCTTCCCCGCCACGACAGAAGCGCGATGGCTGATGCACGTACATCGTGCGGTATCGATCACGGCGTTATAAAACACGGCGCATGCATTGGTCTGTACACCTGGAGTTACTTCGCTAAGCGTGACTCACGGTGGTTTTCCGCCCGTAAGCATCAACAACGATTGTTTTGCGCTGCTTTCGCCATCGCGGGCGCCACATCGAAATTCCCCCACGAGTTATTTTTAACGTGTTGTATCGGTTGCTATGGCTTCGTTGACCTGAGTCAACGAGACCTGCGGGGAAGATTTTCTGCGACATTCTTCTGCGTGTGTGTAACTGTGATGTTGGGGAATACAGTTTTAGATGGTGATGCTTGTTACGTTTAGTCATCTGTATTGTCTGTGAGAGTAAGGCAACTGTCGCCATTTTTACCTTGTTGAACAGGGTTTTAGAGAAATCCTTTTCAGTCGAGGCGCTGGACGTACGTGTTTTTTGTGCTCGTCAACGTAACAAAACATACGACCGCGTCATTGTGTCTAAGAAGCGTTCTTTTGTTTCTATTCTGTTCCTTTAAAAGATTGACGTTACGTTTGAAAATAGTGTAGTGATTTTGTTTTGACATCATAATTATGTGTTTTGTTCACCATCCTTTTGGAGGAAAAGTTTCAAACTCTCAGTACGTTAATAGTATACAAACATAGTATCATGTATAACAGAACTTTTACTTTAATGCATTGTGTTTTCATTTTTCACCAACATTTTAATGCATTGTGTTTTCATTTTTCACCAACATTTGTGTTCATCTTACGTCTTACATTTTTCAGATGGTGAGCTGAAGCCTTCAAGTGGATATTTCTCTTCAACTCCCATCGTTCATAGCAATGGATATCTCGTCACCAAGACCTTACCGTGGATTACCTTAACCCTTGGAGTAGCAATGCAGATTTGTGTGACAACTACTAACTAAACTACCAACATGGCGGATCAGTCTGCGGATGATCTGGACTATATGCTGCCGGCAAATTGCCCCAGCCCTTATTTCGATACGTGGGACAGACACAACAGTATCGCCTTCTCTGCAACTAAAGGACTGCGAAATGCGCCTGGAGAGAATAACTGTTTCGTCAACTGTGCCGTGCAGGTGAGTGGGAAAGCTATAGAACTAGAAGAGATGGTGGATCTATATTTTGTCTTGGGTTGGTTGGAATGGATGGTTTGATGTAAGTATTTGTATTCCCTGTATACACTTCACATCAACATACATATTACGTGCGTGTACACACACATACACGCACTCTCACATACACACACACGAGTATATTGCCTGTCAATGTGTACACATCTAACTATAACAGTTGGTTGATATGTTTAAGATCTATTTAGCTCAATTTTATCACCACCATCATAAAATCATCATCGTCATCATCATCGCTGTCGTCCTTATCGGTACTCTCTGAGAAGACCTAACATTTTGGCAATCAGATGATAAGACTTTAAGAGGCTTCACAACATTTGCATCCGATACTCTTGGTGAAGCTGCTTTTCCTGCTGGCAGGTTTACAGTGCTTCTTATCACTTCCTGGGATTGATATAAGGCGATTAATGCAAAGCAGCAAATTGTCTATTGTTCGCCAACTAAACATCCTTCCACAGACACAAACCACTCTCCGTATCAGGTGTAACCCAACCCAACTTGTATCCGACTTGCGACCTTTTGCCGACAAAGAAATCTGCTTATTGTGGACTGTTGTTTTATAATCACCCGTAGTTGGAGTACCCTGATTAATCTACCCGACACCCGCTTCTAATCAGACCTTCTCCCGTGTCAAGACTGAGGACCTTCGACCTACCTGTGGTCTCTCCTCAGGTCGCAGCCAGACATAAGCCTTTCCCTGTGATTAACACACATGTGTGTTTCTTTATTTTCTATTGAGGAAGGAAAGTTTGAACTCTTTCTCTTTAGCACAATCATGAACTCCATCGTCTTAATACAAGGAAAACGTAGCCTAAAGAATACAATGCTGTAATGCCGATCTATAACTCTGCAATTCTGCACTTTTTTTCTCTTTGAGTCTTTGTGTGGGTATTTAGTCCTACCGAAAAGGAATTAGTGGACACACAGCCAGAGGCTATTGAGAACACAAATATGTGTTCTTTACAGTTTAAAGACTATTTTCCTTTCCTTTTAAAAGGACTCGGGACTGATTTCGGCCCTGAAATAAAAGTCAAACTGAACGCTCCAGAGACACATGCGGCTCTCTGGGAAGCATTCTCCGTGCTACAATCCAGACATTGTCTCACAGCTACAGGTTATCCCAAAGTTTAGAGGAAAGTCGCAGAGGGTCAGAGGCAATGCTCCGTCGCTATCGGTCGTCCTCTTCTTTCTTCGATAGTAACAGGACCTCCGAGACCTGCAGGTTATCCGGAGGGGGCACTTTCCCCATTGTTTCGGGGACCGTGGTATATCCCTGTTGCCCTTGGGCTGGCATTGTGTATGTCTTCTTACCTCCTCGAGTGAAGGGAAGACGAGGAGCTGGAGGCCTTTCGTGTTTGGGCAGTTTTGCGACGAACGCTTGCAGGTTGCTATGGTTCTTCGGCCAAACCGCGCTATTCTGTTCACAGCTTACCTCGTTTATCTTTAACGCAACCATTGCCGAGAAGAAAAGCGAGAGTGTTTTTAGCTGTTAGAAAAAGTTTGGTATTGGATTGATTAGTTTTAGAGTGAAGAGCCACTCGAGGACTGATTAGCTTGGAGACATTTAGCTTGGCAGCTTACTCCTCCTAGGTCCCGTTCGCAAACACTCCCAACACCATGTGTCACTTGAAAGTCTGACACTGGTACAAAAGTTTCGGCTTCGACCTTTTACTCGGTCATTGTTCGCTAGAGAGAGACTTGGAGGGTTTCCTTGCTGTGGGCTATTGAACGGTAAGTAACAAGTATTTGGCTTGTTGGTGGGACTTATGTAAGGGTAACGGGTCTGAGTGGCAGTTCGTTAAAAGACATTTCCTTAAAACCATACGGCAATAGTTTGACAGTTCGTCAACACGTTTTTGGCATGAGATCGTTCCGAACTATACGTTTTTCGTTCTTTTTGCAAAATTCAAATACGTTTTGGGGTCAGACCGTCCGCACGATTTCTGCATAATTGTTAAGATGTTTTGGACACAGTTATCAAGATTGTAAAGATACTTTTATACAGGTTGGCAGATAATGAATGTTCAGTTAAATGCGCGGGTCTTCAAACGAAAACATTGCATGCAAATCATTGGTGATGTCCATGACCGATTTTCCTATGATTGATTTGTACTTCGTAGCTTATACGGAAGCAATAATTATTACTTCGTCGTGTTGGGGTGTTTCCGTTTTCGAAGGAATGTCTTTAGCGAGTGATTCTATCTTACAAGCCGAAAAATAGCGGAGGCGTAGACCGACCATTCCAGCGTGATACAATCAGAAATTGCGTGTGATTGCAGCTTACCTGCCAAAGGACCGGCACGGTTGGCCTAGTGGTAAGGCGTCCGCCCCGCCGTGATCGGGAGGTCGTGGGTTCCAGCCCCGGTCGGGTCATACCTAAGACTTTAAAATCGGCAATCTAGTGGCTGCTCCGCCTGGCATCTAGCATTATGGGGTTAGTGCTAGGACTGGTTGGTCCGGTGTCAGAATAATGTGACTGGGTGAGACATGAAGCCTGTGCTGCGACTTCTGTCTTGTGTGTGGCGCACGTTATATATTGTCAAAGCAGCACCGCCCTGATATGGCCCTTCGTGGTCGGCTGGGCGTTAAGCAAACAAACAAACAAACCTACCAAAGCTGTCACACCTTATAAGTTTTTCTGAACAGTGTCCAGAAGAGAGAACGTCAGCTCAAGGAGAAGGAGGGAGGGGAGGTGCCGAGAAGGGTACTTAGCAGAGCGCTTGGCAGTGCCAAGCGAATGGGCAATGCCGATTATAGATCTGTGGCGGTCTCGTTTGTGGAACACCGTGTATTATGTGTTGCACGTGAATGTTGCATGAAGCACGGGTTGCCAAAATGTAGATCTATATCAACATAAAAATACAAGTTGGGATGGGGTGTGGGCTGTTGTTTTATCGTGCTGTGTAAGAATAAGAAGACGTTGTTTGTTGTTTTGCCATGGGCAACGTCATTGTGTGTGTTTATGTCGGCTTTTCTATTCCTTGTCTTTCTCCAAGTCCAATCAGATTATACAGGCAAATGATCGCTAAGAAGCGTACTTAAAAGAGTACAGTACACCTGATTTATTTCAATGTATGCAATCCAGAAAGTCTGTTTAGTAACAGCTATAATCAAGGAAATTGTTTGGGATGTCGGATCGTTAGAAAGACGTTGTAGTCGGCGGTGCTTTCAAGTGGAAGACTAAGAAGACAAGGAAGCATTTACTCACATGTTTGAATTATTCATGCATTTGTGTTCACTAGCAGCCCGTTAAGTCGAGTCTGTTCAATAGTTGTCAATTCAGAATTGACAAAAAATACCTTGGTAGTGCCAATTAGTGTTAATGTTGTTTGTCTTTTCTTTTCATTACGCCGCTGAAAATCAGCTCCTGTTGTCTGGGTTTCAACTTGTTGGCTATGTTCCGGCTTCTGGTCTGTCAAAGACACTCAGTGATAGCTACTTTGAAACCTGTTTCTGTTTTCAATCCATCCAACCACAATGCAACCTGTTAAGTTTTCAGTCGGTCAGACCTCAGTGAAACCTGTTTTGTTTTCAGTCGGTCAGGCCTCAGTAAAACCTGTTTTTGTTTTCAAATCATCAGACCATTGTGAACCTGTTTCGGTTTTCAATTCAACAGGTGTCAACGCCAGCGTTGCCCGTTCTTTCTCAATGTCCAGTAGCTCGGTGACCCGAACCTGTTTCATGGGGACACCTCAACAAGTGGTCTGTCAGCGTTGGGACAGTTACTAATAGAGTTTTGAATCTCCTCTGCTTGGGTCCGTGCTATCCCTTCGGCTGGACAGATGGCCTGGGGACAGAGAGGTCCGAGGGCCAGCTCAGGTTTCTTTTTTTGGCGCCAGCTTGGGCTATGGCCAGCTTGCAGCTGGACATTGGGTTGGTTTTAAGGACAGGGGTCAGTTTTATTGTGCCTTTTTGTGGTCCTCGGCTCTTTGCAGTCATTCTGTCGCTATGTCTCTCTGTCTGTCTTTTGCACACTAACTTGACGGAAAAAAACCCTCTCTCTCTCTCCTCTCTCTCTCGCTCTGTCTCTCTCTCTGTCTCTCTGTCTCTCTCTCTCTGTCTCTGTCTCTCTCTCTCTCTGTCTCTGTCTATCTCCTCTCTCCTTCTCTCTCTCTCCCTCTCTCTCTACCTCTTTGCATGTCTTATGTCTCACAGTCGGTGTTTGTGTCCACGTGTTGCAGTGTTTTTCTCCGACATATGGTCTGTATTCGTGCGTGTTCTTGTGAAGCGTTTGGGCCGATCTGACGGCGTGACAAGAGCTCATTTGCCGTCCCATTGTGGCACTTGACCCATTGTCCCCAGTCTCCACGCTTCTCCTCTGTTCTCACTGTCAAGGTCTACAGTTTCCTTTTCATTATACATTTTCCCCTTCGCTACCTGTCCTTTCTTTCCCCCTCCTTTCACAGCACTGCACACCTTTGTCCACCTGCATGCAGCCAATCAGAGCGTCGTTCCGGAGCGTGACACTATGTCCAGCTGTCTTTGCCCTGGACACGCGTAGCCACGAGACGAGCGCTGCATTGACCATTGTGGTCATCAGCGTGGTCACTCAACTCACCGGCTTGCATTCATAGTCTAATGGTCAGCCTCTCTTATCCTCTGGCTACATTCATCCTTTTCTAATGGCCAGGGTCTCTAGTAGGAGTAGGAGTATTCATTTCCTAATGGTGAGCTAGCACGGTAAAATATGTTTGTGTACAGATGGCTTGCAAAGTTTGTTCATTCTCGAACCTTCGATGATGTCAGGCTATTTGGACTGTAATTATAATGATTAATAGTTTACGCAATGGCAGTATTATGACCTTGCTTCTAAAGGGGTCTTACTTTAACTTTCACATTGTCACGGTCACAGCTGCTTTTAAAGTATTGTAGTATTAGTGTACGTTGACCTATATTGGACAGCGTGTACCGCTCGACTACTTGGCTTACAATTCTTCTCAAGCAAACGGTCTTGCCTTTTCCTAATTTAATGCTTCCATTCCTTTGTATTTTGAAGTTGAAGCAAGATATAGTTGGGCAGAAATTTAGTCAAGAAAGTCGTTTTAGTCTGTTAAGCTTACGGATTGCCAGATTAATGTACGAGATTGAGGCCTTTGCTAATCAGCGGAAGTTAACGTCCTTTGATTCATTGTCAGAGCGGAGACCAGGTGCATTAATAAAGGTACAATGGGGATTTCCATCTGCTCTCTGCTTTAAGCCTTCCGTTGGACAATGGCTATAGTAGCGAATGGTCAATACCGATTGAGTCTACAAGAATGGAAAATAATCACACAAAGATGCTAGGCTTGGATCAGTTGATATAGTCTTCAATCAGAGCATTCATATCGTAAAAAGCTATGGTAGCGCATGGTTGATACGCACTGAAGGAGAAAGGAAAAAAAACAATCTAGCAAAAAGACGCTGAGCTTAGAGCACAATGTTCAGTGATCGTATTCGTCTCCAAATTGCCATAAACCAATCAGGATACTGAGCTAGAAAAGAGAATCAGACGGGCAGGGAAAGAAGAGGCAACGTCTACGAGGGATGCTGGACTTCAGGGGAATAGGGGGAAGGTAATCAGGCTTGAATCCAGACGATGAAACCCCTTTTTATTCTGCTCAGCCATTCACGCTTCACGGCAGCCTCCCCGTGTATGGTCAGTGTTCTGTGAGGAACAGTAGTCTAACGACCAAAGGACGAGGGAGGATGGAGAAACGAAAAGAAAAAAAAAGTACTTCAGAGTCTTGTGTATGATCAATGCATGCATGCTCTCTTCGGACAATCATGTGGAAGGCAGAGTAAAAGGGGGAGAAGATGTCCTCAGATTCGTTGTCCTGGCCAGCACCAGATGGTAAGGGGTGGACGTGACTCAGGTCTTCAGGTGGATAATCAGGACCCCTTATTGTCCGGCAAAGGCCCATTGAAGCCAGCCCCCCCTCCCCAAATCCCCACCTTTTTGTCCCACCTCTATCCAGTTCCTTTTCTGTCCTTCTTCCTTCCTCCCAGCATTGAATCCCGCCTCCAGTCCTTTCACGTCCTTCCGTCCTTCCTTCCTTTTCAGTCCCTGTTCGTGTGCCCAGGTAAAAAGCAAAGCCAGGGGAGGAGAGAGGTTCGACAGGGTTTGCACATCTTTGTTCTCACCTGTTTTGTGCACAATGCATGGAGGGGGAGGGGGGCTGACAGAGTTTGCACATCTTAAACCTCACCTATACCGTGCGCACCTGAGAGGAGGAGGTAACGTTGGAAGTGGAGGGGGGGGGGCTGACAGTCCTTGCACATCTTGAATTTCACCTATTCCTGCAACACTCAGGGAAGGAAGAAACAGTGGGGAGGAGGGTTGGGAGGGGAGGAGGAGAGACTGGCAGCGTCTGCACACCTTTGTTCTCACCTGTTTCGTGCACAACTCTTGTCTTGCTGGGGACACCGGAACGGATCGTTAGCTTGCGGTCAGCGGCAGGGTCTGCACGGGGTCATGACCCTGAGCGTTCTATTGATTGGACAACGTCCAGACAACAGGAGCTTTCACGACTTGTCAGCTTTGTTGCAGGTTATAGCGGCTTTTTAAAAAAAAATTGTTTAGGGGGGGGGTGTGACGGGAAGGTAGACAACACCTGAGAGAGAGAGAGAGAGAGAGAGAGAGAGAGAGAGAGAGAGAGAGAGAGAGAGAGAGAGAGAGAGAGAGAGAGAGAGAGAGAGAGAGAGACTCAAAGCCAATCAATTTTTCTTCAGGTGAAGGAGGACAATAGCTTCAGGTGTGACAATGGACTTCTTTTCACGACACCTGGAGAACAGCAGAGAGATAGAAGAGGTGGATGGGGAAAGGGGAAAGGGGGGTTGTGTGCAGTGGTAGGATGTGGTCTTCTCGATTTAGAGCAGGTCACATCAACACACGGTGCTGTTGTGAGATTCAACAAGGTGAAGACAGTTGACTCGAATTTCGCGGCTGAATCTGTAGATTGTGCGACTCTCAGGGAGATAGAGGGGTTTGGGACGGGGCAGAGATTGAGACAAAACAGTGTAGTAAAAAAAAAAGTCAGTTTCAGAGAAATAATAAAAAAAATATCACTATCAGGGAGTGAGAGCTTAGGAAGGATACACCTTTATCTTGTTAAAAAGTTGCCATCGGATTGTACTGGTCCAAATATATTATTGCAGGGGGTAGATGGGTAAACGGTAGAAATCAAGTATGATAACTTATTCAGGTACATGTACTGCAGACATGCAGAAGAGGGGGGGGGTCGCAGTAGAATAGGCATGGCAAATAGCATAAACTGCAAGTTTATATGGAATGTCAACATTTGTTTTGGTAATCAAAGGCAAACGACGATTTGTCAATGACCGAGCGAAGTATATAATCACATTATTGTATCCATTAACCAAGTCAGACAGAAAAAAATTCACTTATATAGTTATTATGACAGCCAGAATGACAATAGCCATGCAAAGTACACATTTTTAGAATGATAATGTCGTGTTAACACCTTCATGCTAGTTGCTACACATTCTTCACGGCCGACAGTGCCCTTCCAAAACGTCACCCCAAAATTACCTTGAGGCCTGAAATTCTTTGTTGGTATACCACAGGGGCTTGTCCATGGAATGTATGTATTCATTATCATGTTCAGGGAAGGAATGCGGATTTCGGACATACCATACCTAGACATGTATTAATCACCAAAAGCTTTAGTGAGCTCGACTTGTGTGTTACTGAGCTGTGTGTGCGTCCGCTAGCTAACGGGGTATGGAGGGACTTTCAATACATAACGCTGAGGTGAAAAGGAGTGGCTGTCGGCTTTGTGTCCCTACATTTCATACTCTTTTCTGGCCGGTTGTTAGTGTGTAACCATCCGGTGTTGTCGTCGACTATGAGATAAAGAGAGAGAGAGAGGGGCAAGGTAGAAATATATAAAAAGATAGAGAGAGAGAGAGAGAGGGGCAAGGTAGAAATATATAAAAAGATAGAGAGAGGTATACCGTATAGGGAGAGGGACAAACAGATACATTGAACTTTCTGGTTTATACATTTATGTATACATACATGTATAAGCGATTTTTAAAAGCAACTTGCAATTACTTGTTACACGTAGAACTTTAACAGTACTAGGGATGGGGTGGGGGGGGGGGGGAGGACAGGGTTTAGGAGGAAAACATCTCCAAGAATTTTATTCCACAGACAGTTAATGAACAAAATCGACGTATTGTGCGTTGAACCTCTATCTACGTTACATTGTATCTAGTCAGCTCCTCTTCTGTTTTCAGATTTTGCTGATACCCTAGTTATGCACACACAAATAGCGTATTTCATTTCTCTAATCGTTGTTTTGTCTCGTTGCCTTAGAGACCGGGCTAGAAGCAGGAAGGTGCACTAATCATACATGAAGGGTTTTTTCAGGTAGAAAGTAGGCCATGTCGGTTTTGATCAATCATTTATCACTATCACGAGTGCTAAAAGCTTCCTCTTCGCTTGGGTGTGACGATAACAGTTTCCGCTCGGGTGGCTTTCATTTTGATTTGGTTGAAATGCCTTGATTATCGTTTGGCTCTTTACTTGAATTGTTTTTGAGAAATTATGCTTGTTGTTTCCGTATCGTGTTGTTTAAAGTAGTTACGCTTCAGAATTGAAGAGAATCGTAAAAATTAAAAATTCGACCATTCGTTGTATAGTTTGAAGAAGAATTAAAAACATTTTTTAAAAAGGTTTGATCCGTATTGCATGATCTATAGAATGGAGGTAAAGTTTTCTTCTCTAGTCATGTACTACTACTAGTATTCCTATACAGAACAAATTTCATTTGTGAAAACGGATTCATGACCGTTCGTATACATCTTTAGCAAATAGTCATTTTGCATTTTATTTGATTTTTTATCATAATTTCCTCATCTAAAGAGCGAGTGGAAATTTTATGTTTCCTTCCTTGTCTGAAACAAATCGTTAATAAACCAATTGCCTTTTTTTTAAACGAGGGGTTATGGGAGTGCATTTTTCTTTTCGTGGCACACTTTGTAACGCACTCTGCATGACATCTTTACGGGAGAGCATCCTCAAAGACATTTGAATTTTAAATTTACGAACATTAAACAAGAGCTTCTTCAAAAACAACAGTTTCCATTTCCTCTCTAACAATTGATGCAGTCAGTATTTCCGCTTCATGCTTGCCTCATTTCTGTTCGCAAGATTCGTCCCCCAGACACATGAATACTGACAGTAGTGACACCTGTGCGCGAGAGTGTCGATAGCAAAATGGCTGATCAGACAGAATAATATTAGCGGTGTAGGCGTTAGAAGTCAGGGACACAGTGCTCTTTTTGTGTTGACCTACCCACTTCAGACAGAGGGGGTTTCCGGTGCTTTGTTGCCGTGTATCGCACTTCTTCCCCTCCACGCCGGATGGCGTAAAGTCGATTTCATTTTTGCACCGTCCTTTTCACTACCCACAAGCCCACCTCAGTATAATGTCTGACTTAGCTTGGTTGTTGCAAGATCAAATGAGGATCACTTTGCGAATGCGAGACGAATAATTGTTTCATTAGTATTGGTTAATCTTTCTTGGAAGATTGTCTTGACATATCGCTTTCTCACAATGGCCTTGTGCTCTGACCGCCTTTTTTCATCTCGTTATCTGATACTGAAAATAGCTTCTCGCGTGTCTCTCATTGAATCTGTATTCACTAACGAAGGCGCAGCTCTGGGACAAACAGAAAGGACGAATGTGGTGATGAAAAAGGTTTGTGTCAAGGCGCATATTGGAAGGGCTTAACAAATGAACGAGCAGACGGACTGACTGGTAAACTCTTACCCAACAGGCAGAAGGACGACTAAATAAGTAGACGAAAATTGTGTTCATTAAATAACTTCCAGGCGATTGAACATGACAAGCAAACAGGAAGGGAATTGATTTCATTTACATATGAATAAAGAGCAAATATAAGCGACACGTTGAATCGTAATAGCTGATTCTATTCAAGGTGAAGTGTGGTCGACCTGTTATATCGGGTCTGTCCTCGTTTAAGACATGAAAGATCAAGGACAATAAAGCCTAAGGTAATCTCCCTTTTCCTGCTTCCGCCGAAAGACCGGCCGGCTGGCTTACTGGGCGTCAGTTTGTAGGGGGATACCCCTGCTTACACGCTTCTGCTTGACGCAAATCACTTGTTGAATCGTTGGTGAAGTGGGAAGTTGATTGAATGATTTCAAGAGGAAAACATGCGATCATTTCTACTCTTACCAACTGTGGTCTGATGTGATGGACTTGGCTTTGGTTTTATATTTACAAAGAGTGCCTGTGACCGTGTGTGAACGGTTGAAGTTAGATCCTTAACTGAATTAGTTGGTTGTAGGCCTTCAGTTGTTATACATCTTTCAAGATGATCGGGAATATGCGTCAGCTCGTCGACTGCTATTTACAGGTAGAGTTCGATTTTTTTAAATCTATGTCAGGTTGTTTTGAGTGCTCTTGGTCCGTTTTCTCGTTTATCTTTAGCAGTACACGCACCAGTGAATTCTAGTGATATATTTGACTTGCAAAAAGTTGCGATGGGTTCATCCATGTCTTCAGTTCATTCGAGACCCTAAATGATAATTATTTGACCTCACCTGCCCGGTTCCGTACTAAATTAACTGAATTAGGATAACCTAAGAACTGATAGTGAAGGAGAAGAGAAGTCTCACTCTCACAAGACGAGACTCATTAGGATGGGAGAGTTATACAAGACTACAGTCTCCCAGGTTAGTGTGGAATAAGACTAAGAAATGAAACAAGCAACTTTTGCTTGTCTTGTGGGGGAAAAAGCCCAGTGTTTTGATTATGATAGCTTAATATCAAAACGACAAAATGCTCTCTCCATGGCTGTCCAGAGCAGATAATTTACAACCCTTAAAACCAAACTGTCATTAAAATCTTCATTATTTGTCCCTTGCTGCCACGGACAGCTGACGCTAAGGACTAGCTGGGGTGGAGGTCTTTATTTTTACAAGGGAGATCTTTTTATCAGGGTCACCGGCTGTTACACCATGTACACACCGCTCAACAGTGTGCTTGCTCTCAATGGCGAACGATGACGTACTGTTCCAGTGACAAGTCAACAAAACGAAGTATTGATTCGTTAGCCCGTCTATTTAGGGGAACATTGATGGAGATGCCTGGGGTAATTAAATAAGCTTCATTTGTGCACTCGTACCAACAAGTTTGTTAGAAGTGCATTCAAGTCTTTAGCCTTGGGACTCTCTGGGGTCACTTTGGCCAGTGGACGGACTGGCTAACACACAACGCTTTGATCATTGTTTTAACTGAAAACATGGTCACGATGGTTTGAAAGTCTCCTCAGCAGTAAAGAACGAAAATTGGTGTTCAATACTGAAGCCAAGTGATCTGGATGCGGTAGTACAGAACAGTACAATGGCCACCGCTGTGACCAGCCACGTGCCCCATAATCCTCCAGCAAACATGGCGCGGAAAGGGTGGCGCCAAAACACGGGCTGTGTTTACCTGTACTCCACCACAGACACACTGACATCAAAGCCACGCGGAGCTGGACCCCTGGCGGCTCATCCTTCTGCTGACCAGTTGACCATCCTTCACCCGCCGACTTTGTCTATAGGCTCAGCCCTTTCTGTTCCTATTTTGTTTTGCGAGATTAGCATGGCTTTTGACGGTTTGCCTTGGCGACTGCTTATAGTTTCGCTGCGAACGATTAGCCTGGAGAGTTAAGTTCTGTCTACTACTACCCCACCCCCTTTCCTAAGTTTGTATGTACCGTTTTAGTTTGAAGTGTGATGTAAGTCTTCAGAAGGCGGCGAAGAAGGATGAAGGGGGATTTGCTGAAAAAGTCAGTAACGGCCTTGTTGAAACAAATGCAAGTTAACCGATCAAACTTGATAGCCCATCAGATCGTTAAAATCCATAGTTTTGCCTTTATTTTCAGTTCAGTTGGCCACAAACGACTTTCGTTGCAAAATGAAGGAGGGAGGGGTAAGAAACGTTCTACAGTGCGGCGTCTTTTACGATTCCGTCAAAACGTTTGACTTTACAGTTATATCACTGGTGGAGTTCTATCCAGACTATTTAATCGGAATCGAAAGTCAAGTTAACATGATAGGTCCTTGAAATGTACAAGTCCTTCCTCGAATAAACGATTCGGGATCATTTCTCAAAAACGAACCCCTCAGGAGCGAGCATGACACATGCTTTGCTTTCGACGGAAACCACTTGTGTCTGTAAAATGTAGCGATTGAAAAGAAAGTTAGAAAGTCAACTCCCTGTCACAGTCCTTATCGTTGACAACTTTTAATCTGAAACGAAGAAGCGAGCTTTTCAAGACGTTGTCAGTCACAGTTCATGTTTTTGTTCTGTTTTTCTCATGGGTTCATAAGAGGCTTTAACAGTACCGGCCTTTGTTGTCATAGTGTTTGTCTGAGCTCATTCAGCATTGTAATTACTCTTTCAGTAAGGTTTATTTCAATGTTGAGTTTGTTTGTTTGTTTGTTTGCTTTAACGCCCAGCCGACCACGAAGGGCCATATCAGGGCGGTGCTGCTTTGACATATAACGTGCGCCACACACAAGACAGAAGTCGCAGCACAGGCTTCATGTCTCACCCAGTCACATTATTCTGACACCGGACCAATCAGTCCTAGCACTAACCCCATAATGCCAGACGCCAGGCGGAGCAGCCACTAGATTGCCAATGTTAAAGTCTTAGGTATGACACGGCCGGGTCAGTGTTGAGTATCTTTAACAAAAAGTTTCTTGTATCGTCCTGACACAGTACTCATTCAGACTTGGGATTGCTCGTTCAGGAAGGGTTTTTGGAGTGTTGAGAATCTTTGATATAGAGTCCGTAGTATGGTCCTGGGACATAATGTAGTACCTGCTTCAAGCTTCCAACAATACTCTTCTCAAGTGGAAAGCTCACACAGGTACCAGCACAATTGCTCAATGTTACCTCGGAAATTATCTCCTCACCCTTCCCACAGCCCAACCCTCCATTTTGTTATCCTCCCCGGGTACTCCTCCATTTCTTTTACCCGTCATCCTCGGCCTACCCCCATTCATTGTCAGGGTGTTTGTGAGGTTCGGGTAGCCGCGGGCGTTGTTTTGATGGATTCTTGAAACACGGGGGTAGCACCCGCTGATGAAACGCCTTTTCTTGTTACCTGTTCACGTGAATATCAGACGGATCAAAGCTTGCTTGTTGCCTAATAAACGCGGTAAGCGGCCTTTGGACCTTGGGGGGGGTTGTTAACGGGGCGTGAGGTGCTGTTCATTAGTGGAAGGGTCCTACCTGTGGATACTGAGATGCTGTCATCAGAAACATTTTGTTTTTCAAGATGCAAAACCCTATGTCTTCGCAAAACAAATGTCACTCATAATCATACTGATTGAAATAGACTGAACAACTTGTCAACAGTGTAAAAAAAAAATTAGCCTTAATTCTTGGAATCTGACCTTTTCCGAAGAAAAAGGTTAATTTGTATTTCACAACGCAGTCAAAATACAAATTGAAAGGGAAACTTTTTTGTCCATCTTGTTATTTTTGCTACCTGTATTTTAACCTTCACCTCTCATGAGTTGTTAACGGTGGTTGTCAGACCATAAAACCGATGTAGTTGGTGATAAAGACACAGTCACGACCCGAAAATCGTGAACAATCTCCACACCGAACAACCGCGATATAGCGTGGGTGGTGGTGTTCCCCAAGGGATGACCATACAGCCATGACTTCAGTGACCCGTACCATTGACACACTAGCGATTGCATCTTGGGGGTCTAAGCCTGGAGGATTTTACCTGTGGCACTTTGCCTTTGATCTTGGTCGGCTTTCCTCCTCTGATGAGATTTTACCGCTGCTGGGTGACTGCATAAAGTCAATACACGACTGTGAAAGCGAGAATGAGCGGTAGCAGAAATTGGTGTCGAGGGGATTTTTCGGGATTTTCATTTTGAAGTCGTTCCGGCGGTCGTTTATTAGATGTGAGATGGCCAATATCTCATTCTCCCATCGACAGGCGGATCTTTATTGGCAGTGGTTCAAAGCTTCCATTGAAAGTCACGCAATATCTCACACACTTGGAAAGTACACTACCTTGAAGAAGAAGAAAACTATCGTGGCTTGATTTAGTTCTTGCCTGTACAATAGCAGTGAACAATTTTACTTCCGTCTTGCGCTGAAAATAACTGCACATTATCTCGCTGTTGTTTACTCAGAAAAAGGAGCACTGCTTATTTTGAAAGAATGATAGTGGACGGTAACCTGAAACCAACTTGTTCTTAGAAACGCAGGATGTTATTCTTGCGAAAATAGAGAAATGTTGCAAAGTGCATGTGCATATCTCTCTCTCTCTCTCTCTCTCTCTCTCTCTCTCTCTCTCTCTCTCTCTCTCTCTCTCTCTCTCTCTCTCTCTCTCTCTCTCTTTCTTTCTCTCTCATTTTGTAGGTGTTGTTCACCTGTTTTGACGCGATATTGAAAAGAAAGTAAACGTTGTTGTCACATTTTATGGTGTTTTTTCTTCTCATTTTGTCTTTTCTACAAACGCATGAAAGTCTGCCTCCTACTTCTGCGAAGAAAGCTCCCGATCACCACTCACTTTGAGCTCTATAGATCCATAAACCTACCTGTAGACGAGTAAAGCACTTAATGGCGCAGGTCTCTGCAGTCCCTCCATTCCTGTTCGTGCATGATTCAGTCCTGGGAAGGCCCAGGCTCCAGCTATAGCTCAAACCACGCTGTGACATCACACAAAACGACATTGATTGGCCGGGGCACGGAAACAAAAGCTTGCTTCACGTGCTCGTTCTTGTCTTGCACTATTTGTCAAGACTTTCGATCCTTCGGCTTCGTTTGTCACAAAGACATGCAGAGGTGAAAGAGACGCCGAATTGATCGGAGCCTGCGACAGTTCGGTAATGGCCAGCGAAGGGAAAAACTTGTAAGAAGGCCTTTTGTTTGAAAAGCTCGTTTCCGACTATAGCACGAAAATATTCGGCCGTTCTTGGGAACATTTGCTTAATTGCAAACAGCACTTTCTTTTATAAAAAGATGTCTTCAGTGAAAATGCCGATCTTTTGTCTTCTTCTGTTTTGTGCTGTTTTCTGTTGAAGTTTTCTCGATTGACAAAATTAAAGTCTTGAATGGCTACGCCCGTTTTTAGAATTACCCCTGGCTTGCAGGGCTGCAGAAGAATATCACGGACGGTTATTACCATGTAATAAACTAAAGTACGCAGTGTACAAACACTTTTCTTTACTGTGAATAAAAGGGTGGGGCTGCTGCCGTTCGTCATACGGAAACGAATTAATCTGATTTCACGCAAGAGAGAGAACACTTGTATATATTATATATATGTATATATACGACTTGTGTCTGTGTGTGTGTGTGTCTGTGTGTCTGTGTGTCTGTGTATCTGTGTATTTGTGTATTCGCCATGCACGGCCAAAGTTCTCGATGGATCTGCTTCAAATTTGGTGGGCTTATTCAGAGAGACCCCGGACACAACCTCATCGATGAGATATTTCAACACGTGCTCTCAGCGCGCAGCGCTGAACCGATTTTGGTTCCACCTCAGCTATTTTGGTTCCACCTCAGCTACCCGGGCCCCCATACCGACACACCATAGCCGCTACACCACATCACAACGCCAAAGTTCTCGGTGGATCTTTTTCAAATTTGGACACCGTATTCAGCTACACCCCGGACACAATATCATTGATGAGATATTTCAACACGTGCTCTCAGCGCGCAGCGCTGAACTGATTTTGGTTTTTGTGTTCATTTCACCATTATAAGTAACTCTTCCTTATCTTCTCCAGTGTTTGGCGTTTATCTCCCTTCCTTCGTGTGGCTTTCCCGTTCAGTTGTAAGTTACTATTACTATTTTTAGAATGTCACTGCGCTGTCCACTGCGCTGTCCACAACGCTTCCCTTGCACCCGTAAGTTGTTCTTACTGTCAAAGTGAAAAGGTCGAATCAATTTATAGCCACGCGAAAAATACACTCTCACCTATCTCTATATATTTATAGATACAGATATGCATATATATATACGGCTTCTCTGTGTGTGTGTGTGTGTTTGTGTGTGTGTGTGGGCAAAAACCTGTGTATTGTAGAGTTCTGTTTGTGATGTGGTCTAGCGGCTTTTGTCTGTCTGTATGTTCTGGCATGTGAGAAGCCACAGCAGATAATATAGGGCTAAGAAATAAGCTCTAAAATTCTCAATCCCGTTTGACAGGACTTCGCCTTCAAAGGTGATTGTGGTGAACCGCCACGCTGTCTGTCTCTGTCTCGCGCCGTTCACCCCAAATTCCCGTTTCTGAGTAACTATTTTTAGAATGTCACTGCGCTGTCCAGAACGCTTCCCTTGCACCCGTAAGTTGTTCTTACTGTCAAAGTGAAAAGGTCGAATCAATTTATAGCCACGCGAAAAATACACTCTCACCTATCTCTATATATTTATAGATATACATATACATATATATATATATACGGCTTCTCTGTGTGTGTGTTTGTGTGTGTGTGTGTGTGGGCAAAAACCTGTGGATTGTAGAGTTCTGTTTGTGATGGGGTCTAGCGGCTTTTGTCTGTCTGTATGTTCTGGCATTTGAGAAGCCACAACAGATAATATAGGGCTAAGAAATAAGCTCTAAAATTCTCAATCCCGTTTGACAGGACTTCGCCTGCAGAGGTGATTGTGATGAACCGCCACGCTGTCTGTCTCTGTCTCGCGATTCACCCCGGCGAAGCCGGGTATTCCTCTAGTATATATATATATGCACTTGTTCATCCCTGCACGTCCAAACAGCAACTCATTGACACACGCACACACACACACACACACACACACACACACACACACACACACGCACGCACACATTTACAAACACTCACTCTCTCTCTCTCTCTCTCTCTCTCTCTCTCTCTCTCTCTCTCTCTCTCTCTCTCTCTCTCTCTCTCTCTCTCCGCAACGCACACTCTACTTTTACACGCTCTGCCAAAATGACACATAAAACTGATGAAAGCAACTCTAAGCTGCGTCAAAGCTTTACCTTTGTCCCCACACCGTCTACCTGTGCCGTGTAGATGGCAGGTAGATATGGGTTTGTAGGCCAACCCACCTGCCGGGCGGAGAGGTGAGTCATAACAACATGGGCCGCGAGTGTGGGGGCGATTTTTTTTCTGCACGTTGCACAGTGTTGAAAAGGTATCGCTATCCCTCCCTCTTTCATACACGTGTGTGGTACATGTATGTATTAAATCAAAGCGAACTGCTGTGTCACAGTCACTGTCCTTTTCAGTTTGGGCGACACGCGTAGAAACTCAGTGAGATTTTGTATTCAGAAGCATCAAAGTGTATTGAATGCTGTTTTGCATTTTGGGAAGAAAGACAGACATAGCCTGCTATAATCAACAACAACAACAACAAAATATATATATATATAGATATAATTATACAATATCAGAAGTTGTGAAAGAAACGATTGAAAGTCAGCAGAGACTTTCTTCTGAGATTTGTTAAAATCTCTTAGCAGAGCAGATAAAGAGAGAAAAAAGTGTCCCCTCACAGATGTATATATAAATCAAGTTTATCTTTCATCAAGTGAACGAGCAAGAACTAATCGACAAACAGACAAACAGTCTACATAACGCATTAACCACGAGGAACTGTATGTATGAGCGTGGGGCATTCAACAGAAATGCATGTGCACGCCTTCACTGACAGATCAGCTGGTGTATGTTCGATTGAACACGTTGATCGATCTGACTTTGCACCGATCTAACTACAGCAGCTGTTGTGTGTACTACGCACATGCTTTGTAAACAGCAACACAAGAATACGGTCAGAAAAATAATGTGCAAGGCTCAAGTTTTGGAACACCTTGTTTACAAAAGAAAAAGAAAAAACAAGCTGCTCTGCCGTAAAATGAGGTTGCCCAAACAGTTATTTAACAAACGAATCAAGTCCATTTTTACATTGCTGTAACCCAAAAGAACATCACACAAACTGCATGATGGCAAAGGGTGCTGAACTACATCAATCTGTCTCTGTTACTAATGTTTGGCGCACTGATTTATATGCTGCAATGTAGTTTAATTGTGAACAAAGTTAAGAAAAACCAGGGTGGTGCCCACAAATAAACGGCGAAGAAAGAAGAGAACAAAATGATCGCAGAGACTTTCACAAAGGAACACCACACCCATATATATATTTATATCCACCGATCCAAACATTCGCCTGTCTTTTATTTTTGTACAAAATCAAACACAAAGACTGAGACCTTCCCTGAATATCAGACTACATCAAAACCATACCTGTTAGTTGCGTCACGTTTGCATGACATGTAACGAAGCTCCTTCTTTCCCCATTTTTTGCCTCAGGGCTGACTATGTGAATGTCAGATAGTTGGCAGTGCACAGAGTCCGGCACGTGCGCTACGCTTTAAGTTCTGTGTCTAATGCTTGTACTTCGTACAAGTTGCAATTCTTAGTCTGCATGCAGTGTGCTGTGCAGTGGTCTCAGTGCAATCAACAGAAACAATGGCACTGTGTAATCATGCTCAGGTATATTCGCTGCAGATTGGGTTTGTTTTTATTTCTAGTGTGACCGCAGACGAAACAGCGGATTTGTGTCTTATTCATTTGTCTCCAGTTGTTGAATTGTTACTCTTATTTCTTTGGTAACACTTTTGGGACATAAGGAAGTTCGTACAAGAAGGTACACGTACTGTGTTTATACGTGCACAGAATTGGGCCACTTCAGCCTCTTTTTGCATGTCTTACTGCAATCAACTGGTATTGCGTGGATTTTCGTTTTTACCAGACATATCTTCTTCTTCGTCGTTCGCTCAGACAGCAACTCCGGAGGCCCTGATGAAGGCTGCTGTACGCCGGAGGCTACCAGACATATGATATTTAGTACCAAAAAATAATCCATCAAGTCATCATATATTAGTTATCATCTCATCGAATGCTGATAATTTAATGTGGATATTTTTCTCTCGATGATGGGGTTGATTTGTGTTCAAGTATTAATGTGATATTCTGTTTGTGTGATTTCAGGTGTTCTGGCACCTGGACGTGTTCAGACGCAGCTACCGTCGTCTGCTTGGACACACCTGTATGGGAAACTCCTGTATCTTCTGCGCCCTCAAGGTGAGTTTGTGTTATTGAGTCTGTCTGTCTGTCTGTCTGATGGGACACATTTGTATGGGCAACTTTTGTATATTCTGTGCTTTCAAGGTGAGTTTGTGTTATTGAGTCTGTCTGTCTGTCTGTCTGTCTGTCTGTCTGTCTGTCTGTCTGTCTTTCTGACGGTTGTCCTGTCTGTTTGTGATTTAGCTTTGTACGAGGAAAGGGAGAGGGGGAGGGGGGTAATAACTACAAGGACAAAAGTGTTAAGTTTAGCATTTTCTATTTTAATTTTTTAAATGTTACCCATACGGATGATCCCCTTCTCTCCTTTCTCTTCAAACCTCACAGTACCTATTGTTCCTCACCTACCCTTAAATATATTTCCTTCCTTCCCTCGTAATCCATACGTGTTTGGATAATTATGTTGGCGCCCTTCGCTC